>NW_027276187.1:0-2500 GCF_030028105.1 Mobula birostris
GCCAGACTCTTGATTTTTGCCTGGTTGTCCTCATCGGCCATGGTGAACGACGCTTTGATCACCCTGTCCTTCGAGAGCTCCAACGCCAGCCTTTTCCTGATCACGGCTATCGGTATCATCACCTCCAACTTCGGTAGGCTCAGCCCTCCATCCTTATTCCTGGCATACAGTATTCCATCTGCTGTATCCTGGGGTAGGTGGAGGATCTCCTTGGCCGCTTTCCTGATCAGACGGTCCAGCTCTCTCAGGTTGTTCTGCGACGCTTCAATGAGGGTGAGATGGTAGTACATCCTTGGGATCATGAACGTCCTCATGAGCTCGATCTTTTGGAGTGGTTTAAGCTTTGCTGCCCTCAGACTGTGGAACCACGTGTCCAGTTTCTCGTTCCACTTGTCATCTCTCACGCCGCACCACGGGTCTATCTTCGCCCCGAGGTACTTTTCAATCTCTCCTGGTGGGACAAACTGTATGTTTTTCCCTTCCAGTTTCCATTCCTCCTTCGCGTTGTACAAGTACGTTTTTCTTTTACATTCATAGTAGAAACCTTTCGTTTTCCTCACGTTCACCTCAAGCCCGGTTGCCTTGCAGAACCTGTTCAGGATCTCAAGGTTTTCAACCATCCCTTCATAGGAGCTACTTAGGAGTGCTATGTCATCCGCAAATGCCAGTGCCGTGCAGCTGACCCCTGCATCCAGTTCCACTCCTCTCCCGTCTCTTTCCAATGTGCTTATCAGTGGGTCCATGGCGATGTTAAAGAGAATTGGTGACATGGGGTCTCCTTGCTTGACCCCTTTTCTCACAACGATTTTGTCAGTCCGTTCCTCTCCGACCTCCACCACCGTTGTTGTGTTGGTGTACAGGTCTTCGACTAACTTTCTGAATCGCTGTGGTGCCCCCACTCTTGCGAGTGCCTTCTGGATCAGCTTATGGCCCACAGAGTCAAAGGCCTTTGCTAAATCCACGAACACTATCGCCAGATTTTCTTTTTGCCTCTTGGACCCATTAATGATGTTTCTGAGGATGGCGATGTTCTCATTACAACCCGGAGTTTTTGCCAGAAAACCCTTCTGTCTTGGGCAGATCTTCGCTGCTTCACTGAGTCGTTTGGCGAGAATTTTCGTGAACAATCTCAGCAACAGTGGCCCAATCGTGATGGGTCTCCAGTTATCCAGGCTTTTAAGTTCCTCTACATCCTCAGTTTTCGGGATAAGCACCGTTCTGCTCCTCTTAAGGCATTCCGGGATGGTACCGGACTTCAACCAAAGTGAGAAAAGCCGCGGCAGGAGTTGCTCGTTCTCGGCCATGATATTCTCCAGGTCCTCCTTCTTAATTCCATCTGGACCCGCGGCCGTATCTTTCTTCACCTCCTCTAGAGCCTCCTCGATCTCATCCTTCTCAATCTCCTTCATCATTTCGGTTGTGTCAAATGGAGTACTATGGTCCGCCATTCCACGAAGGTCAGCCTTGTTATTCACGACCCCAAGTTTGTCTCGGAAGCGAATGAACACCTCTTCCTTCTTCAAAACACACTGGCTAGGGCCTGGCGCCCCCATGATCTGTCTAGCCAGCCGCTTCCTGTCCTTCTGGAAGAGTGTTTGGGCCGCTCGATAGGCTGCCTTCTTCGCACCAGTTCTCTTGGTGTTTCCACTGTTCGGTCTCTGGTATCCCTCCGTCCTTTCCATATTCCTTCTGCCTCTCTTATTCCCACGTTTCTTACGCGAGTATTTGTCCAACACCAACTCCGAGACTCCCTCCAGGATTCCAACCCCCTCAGCAAAGTCTTCCTTGTTCCTGATGTTCCCAAGCAATCCTTCTGCTTGATCCAGACTCTCCAGAAAGTCCTCTGGTGTCTGGCCAAGAATCCTCCTCTTAATTTTCTTGGTTCTCTGAACAGGTTGGTCTACTACTGGCGGAACCTCGGGTTCTGGCTCTTGGACTGCTGTTACCGGGCCGACCTGCTCCTCAGCCTGTCTGCCCTCTACTCGCTCCTTAAGCAGGATTCTCCTTTTGTCGGAGATCTGTTTAGGTGTTTTCGTGGTCAAGATCTTTCCAATTGCCACGTTAATCTGCTTCTTCCCTTCCAACATTTTATCAAGTTTTCTGAGGAGCTCCGTCTCCCACTCGGCCCACACACTGTCCTTCCTTCCCGGCCTCTTCTTACTCAAGAGTTTCGTCACCCTCTTCTCGTTACGCAGAATCGGATGGCGATGCCTCTCGTGCTGGCTTAGTCCAGTCTTCGTGGCGAATGACATATTGCATTCTTCGCACACGCATTCATTCCTCTCTTCCTGTTCAGGCCGTTTGTTACATTTTCCAGTGTGGCATGCAATCGAGTGGATTTCTCCTACCTTCTCACACTTTCGACATTGTCCTTTCAAGCTGGTGACTCGGTGTGCCTTTTTCAAGTGTGAGCGGAGCGCCCCCATGGTGTCATACACCTCGCGGCAATTGTCCACCACGCATCTCTCCGTCAAGAATGGGAGGAGTATCATCACCTCCC
>NW_027276187.1:12500-20000 GCF_030028105.1 Mobula birostris
TCACTTAGAACTCTGCACTGTGTCAACCGTACCACTAGTCACCCTGCTAAGTGTGTCTGGAAAACGTGTTCCCGTAAATCTCCGGGAACCCCGCCAATCCCCCCGTACAGAAATTGCATGTGTCAAGTCGGCGGGATGCCTCCCGGAAGTCCTGCCGGGAAGGTCGCACTCTGGCCCCGCCAGGCGGGGCAAATCCGACCCCCATAGTGACTTCCGGGCCTAACTCGTTAACCAGAGCCGCGACAGACCGTGCAACAATGACATGTGTCAAACCGGCGGCACGACGCCCGGAGCTCATGCCGGTCGCGGGGCACCTCGGGCCCGCCCGACGGGGCAGATCCGACCTTCACAGGCTTCCGACGGCAATTGGTTAACCGGCGTGGCGCCGAGGGCACGCGGCTGGCTCGGCGGGCGGCCCTCCGGTAGTGCCGCCGTCGATCGGCCGCCTCGGTCGGCAGGAGGGCCCCGAAGTCGCCTTCATTCTGACTTCCGAGTCGGGACTTAGATTACTTTCGACTCTTCAGCCAAGGTCTCGGATCGACGGCGGGACCTGCGGTTGTCCCTCCGAAAATGCCGCCGCTCGGCCGGCACGGCCCGCCGAATACGTCCCCTTACTGGCTCCCGCCTCGGGACTTTGTCAGAAATTCATTCGGGCAAGGTTTCCATTCGGCGGCCGGAGCACCGGTAGTCAAACGGAAAATGCCGCCCCTCGGCCGGCATGGGCCTGCGAATAGGTCCCGCTGACAGACTTCCGCAATTGGGTATTTGTCCGAAAATCCATACCGGCAATCTTCGGAATCGTGCGGAAAAGCTGCCGCGTGGCCCGGGTTAACCAATTGGGGAGGCCGGTGCCATCTACCGAATACTTCAACAACTCGTGAAAACGGCCTCCCTATATATCTGCAGGAACCCCGCCAATGCCCCCGTACAGAAATTGCATGTGTCAAAGGGGCGGCCGAATCTGACCCCGGCGGCCGAGCCTCTGGAACTCCGGGTCGGCCTCGGCCGGCAAATCCGACCCCCATCCAGACTTCCGGAGCGGACTTGGTTAACGAATTGCCACCGGGCAAATGGTTAACCGACAGATCTTGGAGGCTCGTTACCCAAGCCATCCCCCGCCGGTGCGAAAAGTTAACAATCAGCGGGCGGGCAATTCGTGAACCGAACGGGACCGGGCAATTCGTTAACCATTCGGAACCGGGCAATTCGTTAACCAACCTTGTCCTGGCAATGAGTGCACCAACCCGGCCGGACAATTCGTTAACCAAGCTGGCTCTGGCAATTCGTTAACCTACCCGGCCATGGCAATTCGTTAACCAACCTGACCCTGACAATTCGTTAACCAACCCTGTCCTGGCAATGAGTGCACCAACCCGGCCGGACAATTCGGTAACCAACCAGACCCTGGCAATTCGTTAACCAACCAGGACGGGCAATTCGTCAACCAACCCTGTCCTGGCAATGAGTGCACCAACCCGGCCGGACAATTCGGTAACCAACCAGACCCTGGCAATTCGTTAACCAACCAGGACGGGCAATTCGTCAACCAACCCTGTCCTGGCAATGAGTGCACCAACCCGGCCGGACAATTCGGTAACCAACCAGACCCTGGCAATTCGTTAACTAACCTGACCCGGACAATTCGTTAACCAACCAGGACGGGCAATTCGTTAACCAACCAGGCCCGGACAATACTTTAACCACCCTGGTTTTCCAATTCGTGAACCAACTGGGAACGGACAATTCGGTAACCAACCCTGTCCTGGCAATGAGTGCACCAGCCCGGCCGGACAATTCGTTAACCACCCTGTCCTTGCCAATTCGTGAACCAACTGGGAACGGACAATTCGTTAACCAACGCGGCCGGACAATTCGTTAACCAAGCTGGCTCTGGCAATTCGTTAACCTACACGGCCATGGCAATTCGGTAACCAACCTGACCCTGACAATTCGTTAACCAGCCAGGACGGGCAATTCGTTAACCAACCTGGCCCGGACAATTCCTTAACCACCCTGGCCTTGCCAATTCGTGAACCAACTGGGAACGGACAATTCATTAAACAACCCTGTCCTGGCAATGAGTGCACCAACCCAGCCGGACAATTCGTTAACCAAGCTGGCTCTGGCAATTCGTTAACCTACTCGGACATGCCAATTCGTTAACCAGTCTGACCCGGACAATTCGTTAACCAACCCGGCCCGGCCCGGGCAATTGGTTAACCAACCGAGACTGGCCAATTCGTTATCCACCCCGGCCTGGCCAATTGGGTAACCAACCGGGCCTGGACAATTGATTAACCAGCCTGGCCCGGCCATAACGTTAACCAAGCGACTCCCGCCGATTACCCGCGCTGCAATGAATTTCGTTAAGTTGGGTCTGGCAAGCCGCTAACCCGGCCGGCCGGGCCTGACAACGCTCTCGAAACCCAGAACAGGCAGTTTCGTGAACCAACCGCGCACGCTCCTGACAATGGGCTAACCAACCCTGCACGGTCAAGTCGTTAACCAAGCCGAACCCTTGACAATTCGCTAACCAACCCTGCTCGGGCAAATCGTTAACCAAGCCCAACCCCGACAATTCGTTAACCAACCCTGCACGGTCAAGTCGTTAACCAAGCCCAAACCCGACAATTCCTTAACCAACCCAACCATGGCAATTCGCTAACCAACCCGGCTCGGGCAAATGCTTAACCAAGCCCAACCCTGACAATTCGTTAACCAACACTCCCGCCGTTTACCCGCGCCGCACTGAATTTCGTCAAGTTGGGTCTGGCAACCCGCTAACCCGGCCGGCCGGGCCTGACAACGCTCTAGAAACCCGGAACAGGCAGTTTCGTGAACCAACCGCGCACGCTCCTGACAATGCGTTCACCCACCCTGCTCGGGCAAATCGTTAACCAAGCCCAACCCTGACAATGCGTTAACCAACCCAACCATGACAATTCGCTAACCAACCCGGCCCGGGCAAATGGTTAACCAAGCCCAAACCTGACAATTCGTTAACCAACCCGGCCCGGGCAAATGGTTAACCAAGCCGGCCGGGCAAATCGGTAACCGGCCCGGCAGCCCCGACTATTCGACAATCAACCAGCTGAGGACAAACCCTTCACCCTCAATAACAACTACGTCTTGCCCCGCCGTCAAAATGTCCCGGCCGATGTTCATCAGAAACTCCTTGCTGGCCCATGGGCCCCCCTCCTTACCTTAAGAGAGTCATAGTTACTCCCGCCGTTTACCCGCGCCGCACTGAATTTCGTCAAGTTGGGTCTGGCAAGCCGCTAACCCGGCCGGCCGGGCCTGACAACGCTCTAGAAACCCGGAACAGGCAGTTTCGTGAACCAACCGCGCACGCTCCTGACAATGCGTTAGCCAACCCTGCTCGGGCAAATCGGTAACCAAGCCCAAACCCGACAATTCGATAACCAACCCAACCATGGCAATTCGCTAACCAACCCGGGGCCGGGCAAATGGGTAACCAAGCCCAACCCTGACAATTCGTTAACCAACCCGGCCCGGGCAAATGGTTAACCAAGCCGGCCGGGCAAATCGTTAACCGGCCCGGCAGTCCCGACAATTCGGCAATCAACCAGCTGAGGACAAACCCTTCGCCCTCAAAAACAACGACGTCTTGCCCCGCCGTCAAAATGTCCCGGCCGATGTTCATCAGAAACTCCTTGCTGGCCCATGGGCCCCCCTCCTTACCTTAAGAGAGTCATAGTTACTCCCGCCGTTTACCCGCGCCGCACTGAATTTCGTCAAGTTGGGTCTGGCAAGCCGCTAACCCGGCCGGCCGGGCCTGACAATGCTCTAGAAACCCGGAACAGGCAGTTTCGTGAACCAACCGCGCACGCTCCTGACAATGCGTTCACCCACCCTGCTCGGGCAAATCGTTAACCAAGCCCAAACCCGACAATTCGATAACCAACCCGACCATGGCAATTCATTAACCAACGCGGCTCGGGCAAATGGTTAACCAAGCCCAACCCTGACAATTCGGTAACCAACCCGGCTCGGGCAAATGGTTAACCAAGCCGGCCGGGCAAATCGCTAACCGGCCCGGCAGTCCCGACAATTCGACAATGAACCCGCTGAGGACAAACCCTTCGCCCTCAATAACAACTAGTTCTTGCCCCGCCGTCAAAATGTCCCGGCCGATGTTCATCAGAAACTCCTTGCTGGCCCATGGGCCCCCCTCCATACCTTAAGAGAGTCATAGTTACTCCCGCCGTTTACCCGCGCCGCACTGAATTTCGTCAAGTTGGGTCTGGCAAGCCGCTAACCCGGCCGGCCGGGCCTGACAACGCTCTAGAAACCCGGAACAGGCAGTTTCGTGAACCAACCGCGCACGCTCCTGACAATGCGTTAGCCAACCCTGCTCGGGCAAATCGTTAATCAAGCCCAACCCTGAAACTGCGTTAACCAACCCGGCCATGGCAATTCATTAACCAACCCGGCTCGGACAAATGGTTAACCAAGCCCAACCCTGACAATTCGGTAACCAACCCGGCTCGGGCAAATGGTTAACCAAGCCGGCCGGGCAAATCGGTAACCGGCCCGGCAGTCCCGACAATTCGACAATCAACCAGCTGAGGACAAACCCTTCACCCTCAATAACAACGACGTCTTGCCCCGCCGTCAAAATGTCCCGGCCGATGTTCACCAGAAACTCCTTGCTGGCCCATGGGCCCCCCTCCTTAACCTTAAGAGAGTCATAGTTACTCCCGCCGTTTACCCGCGCCGCACTGAATTTCGTCAAGTTGGGTCTGGCAACCCGCTAACCCGGCCGGCCGGGCCTGACAACGCTCTAGAAACCCGGAACAGGCAGTTTCGTGAACCAACCGCGCACGCTCCTGACAATGCGTTAGCCAACCCTGCTCGGGCAAATCGTTAATCAAGCCCAACCCTGAAACTGCGTTAACCAACCCGGCCATGGCAATTCATTAACCAACCCGGCTCGGGCAAATGGTTAACCAAGCCGGCCGGGCAAATCGGTAACCGGCCCGGCAGCCCCGACTATTCGACAATCAACCAGCTGAGGACAAACCCTTCACCCTCAATAACAACTAGTTCTTGCCCCGCCGTCAAAATGTCCCGGCCGATGTTCATCAGAAACTCCTTGCTGGCCCATGGGCCCCCCTCCTTACCTTAAGAGAGTCATAGTTACTCCCGCCGTTTACCCGCGCCGCACTGAATTTCGTCAAGTTGGGTCTGGCAAGCCGCTAACCCGGCCGGCCGGGCCTGACAATGCTCTAGAAACCCGGAACAGGCAGTTTCGTGAACCAACCGCGCACGCTCCTGACAAGGCGTTAACCAACCCTGCACGGTCAAGTCGTTAACCAAGCCCAAACCCGACAATTCGTTAACCAACCCAACCATGGCAATTCGCTAACCAACCCGGCCCGGGCAAATGGTTAACCAAGCCCAACCCTGACAATTCGTTAACCAACCCGGCCCGGGCAAATGGTTAACCAAGCCGGCCGGGCAAATCGGTAACCGGCCCGGCAGCCCCGACTATTCGACAATCAACCAGCTGAGGACAAACCCTTCACCCTCAATAACAACGACGTCTTGCCCCGCCGTCAAAATGTCCCGGCCGATGTTCATCAGAAACTCCTTCCTGGCCCATGGGCCCCCCTCCTTATATACCTTAAGAGAGTCATAGTTACTCCCGCCGTTTACCCGCGCCGCACTGAATTTCGTCAAGTTGGGTCTGGCAAGCCGCTAACCCGGCCGGCCGGGCCTGACAACGCTCTAGAAACCCGGAACAGGCAGTTTCGTGAACCAACCGCGCACGCTCCTGACAATGCGTTCACCCACCCTGCTCGGGCAAATCGTTAACCAAGCCCAAACCCGACAATTCGATAACCAACCCAACCATGGCAATTCGCTAACCAACCCGGCCCGGGCAAATGGTTAACCAAGCCCAACCCAGACAATTCGGTAACCAACCCGGCTCGGGCAAATGGTTAACCAAGCCGGCCGGGCAAATCGCTAACCGGCCCGGCAGTCCCGACAATTCGACAATCAACCCGCTGAGGACAAACCCTTCGCCCTCAATAACAACTAGTTCTTGCCCCGCCGTCAAAATGTCCCGGCCGAGGTTCATCAGAAACTCCTTGCTGGCCCATGGGCCCCCCTCCTTAACCTTAAGAGAGTCATAGTTACTCCCGCCGTTTACCCGCGCCGCACTGAATTTCGTCAAGTTGGGTCTGGCAAGCCGCTAACCCGGCCGGCCGGGCCTGACAACGCTCTAGAAACCCGGAACAGGCAGTTTCGTGAACCAACCGCGCACGCTCCTGACAATGCGTTAGCCAACCCTGCTCGGGCAAATCGGTAACCAAGCCCAAACCCGACAATTCGATAACCAACCCAACCATGGCAATTCGCTAACCAACCCGGGGCCGGGCAAATGGGTAACCAAGCCCAACCCTGACAATTCGTTAACCAACCCGGCCCGGGCAAATGGTTAACCAAGCCGGCCGGGCAAATCGTTAACCGGCCCGGCAGTCCCGACAATTCGACAATCAACCAGCTGAGGACAAACCCTTCGCCCTCAATAACAACTAGTTCTTGCCCCGCCGTCAAAATGTCCCGGCCGATGTTCATCAGAAACTCCTTGCTGGCCCATGGGCCCCCCCTCCTTCCCTTAAGAGAGTCATAGTTACTCCCGCCGTTTACCCGCGCCGCACTGAATTTCGTCAAGTTGGGTCTGGCAGCCTGCTAACCCGGCCGGCCGGGCCTGACAACGCTCTAGAAACCCGGAACAGGCAGTTTCGTGAACCAACCGCGCACGCTCCTGACAATGCGTTAGCCAACCCTGCTCGGGCAAATCGTTAATCAAGCCCAACCCTGAAACTGCGTTAACCAACCCGGCCATGGCAATTCATTAACCAACCCGGCTCGGGCAAATGGTTAACCAAGCCGGCCGGGCAAATCGGTAACCGGCCCGGCAGCCCCGACTATTCGACAATCAACCAGCTGAGGACAAACCCTTCACCCTCAATAACAACTAGTTCTTGCCCCGCCGTCAAAATGTCCCGGCCGATGTTCATCAGAAACGCCTTGCTGGCCCATGGGAGAGTCATAGTTACTCCCGCCGTTTACCCGCGCCGCACTGAATTTCGTCAAGTTGGGTCTGGCAAGCCGCTAACCCGGCCGGCCGGGCCTGACAATGCTCTAGAAACCCGGAACAGGCAGTTTCGTGAACCAACCGCGCACGCTCCTGACAAGGCGTTAACCAACCCTGCACGGTCAAGTCGTTAACCAAGCCCAAACCCGACAATTCGTTAACCAACCCAACCATGGCAATTCGCTAACCAACCCGGCCCGGGCAAATGGTTAACCAAGCCCAACCCTGACAATTCGTTAACCAACCCGGCCCGGGCAAATGGTTAACCAAGCCGGCCGGGCAAATCGGTAACCGGCCCGGCAGCCCCGACTATTCGACAATCAACCAGCTGAGGACAAACCCTTCACCCTCATTAACAACTACGTCTTGCC
>NW_027276187.1:32500-43238 GCF_030028105.1 Mobula birostris
GGATTCGTATATGACAATGCCGAGAAACGTACCGACAATTTGCTGCACCGCCCGCCGGACCGCTCACAAGGCTCTCCTCGTCCCGAGGACACTAGCCTTCTCGCGGAACCGGAGGCTGCACGCGGACCGCTCTGGCGACCGGACGTCTCCGGCCTCTGCTGGAGCGGGGAGGGAACGCGCGGGTGCCGCCCGACCTTCTGGAAATCGCACATCGGCCGGCCGTCAGTCGGTAGCACCGCGCGCGCAGAGCCTCTCCTTCCTCTCGTTGGTGACCGAGGATCAACGCTTCGGTTGAGTCAGGCTGAACCGGGCATCTCCCTGCCACTCTGGCCTATGGAACTCTCCCGACTCTTTCGCCTTGCCCCTACGGCGCGAAAGAGTGCTGCTGCGGCCGGCGCGCCCGTCCCTTGCTCTCTCGGGCCATGTCTGTCGTCGCAGTGCCGCGCCATCCCCTATCGAGCCGCGTCGCTGGGTGAGGTCCGCACCCGCACCCTTCCGCCGAGCTGGCTCTCAGGACGGTCGACGGTCGCCGCTCGCCTCCGTCGGCCCAGGGCCTAACGCCGCGCCGGTGAACGCCTCGCCATCCCACCCCGTCGATCGCGCCGGTGAGGTCCGCACCTTCACCGCCTAGGTATATGCGCGTGGGTGTAGCTGCCTTCTCGGGATGGTCGACGGTCGTTCGACCGGCCCCCGTCATCTATGCGCACAGCAGTCCCGTCCGCCGGCGGGAGACTCCGTCAATCGATCGTGGTGCAAACGTGCGAATGCCCAACGTCAATTCCGCCCAAAGCATGAAGCCCTCGGTCGGCAATCGGGCCGCCCCGCGGCAGACCCACCTGCCCACCTCCGGAGATGGTAACGAGCCGAGCACGGAAGTTCGGCGCACGTGTCGAGACCGTCGCTTCCACTCGGCCTCTCCCAAAGGTAGGACCGACCAAGCCGGATCGATCGGGGAACAGAGGTCTAACGCAGACGACACTCGCGAGGGCACCAGCGGCAGGCTTGTCCCTTCTCCGTCTTGGTACACACAATGCCTCTTTGCTTTTCGGATCGATATAAAGCTTTTGCCACCGTCGGTCTGCCGGCCGCCGCCCGCGGTCCGCGCTCAGACTCTGTCTGTCCGCAGCCCCCGCTGCGTTCTTGGACTTTGTCATTTTTTTCGGAAATAGCGAAAAAAAGCTTTTATCATTGTAAGTCGGAGCTCGCCCGGCCTCCCGCTTACTGAGTCACAATTGAGTAAGGCTCACTTAGAACTCTGCACTGTGTCAACCGTACCACTAGTCACCCTGCTAAGTGTGTCTGGAAAACGTGTTCCCGTAAATCTCCGGGAACCCCGCCAATCCCCCCGTACAGAAATTGCATGTGTCAAGTCGGCGGGATGCCTCCCGGAAGTCCTGCCGGGAAGGTCGCACTCTGGCCCCGCCAGGCTGGGCAAATCCGACCCCCATAGTGACTTCCGGGCCTAACTCGTTAACCAGAGCCGCGACAGACCGTGCAACAATGACATGTGTCAAACCGGCGGCACGACGCCCGGAGCTCATGCCGGTCGCGGGGCACCTCGGGCCCGCCCGACGGGGCAGATCCGACCTTCACAGGCTTCCGACGGCAATTGGTTAACCGGCGTGGCGCCGAGGGCACGCGGCTGGCTCGGCGGGCGGCCCTCCGGTAGTGCCGCCGTCGATCGGCCGCCTCGGTCGGCAGGAGGGCCCCGAAGTCGCCTTCATTCTGACTTCCGAGTCGGGACTTAGATTACTTTCGACTCTTCAGCCAAGGTCTCGGATCGACGGCGGGACCTGCGGTTGTCCCTCCGAAAATGCCGCCGCTCGGCCGGCACGGCCCGCCGAATACGTCCCCTTACTGGCTCCCGCCTCGGGACTTTGTCAGAAATTCATTCGGGCAAGGTTTCCATTCGGCGGCCGGAGCACCGGTAGTCAAACGGAAAATGCCGCCCCTCGGCCGGCATGGGCCTGCGAATAGGTCCCGCTGACAGACTTCCGCAATTGGGTATTTGTCCGAAAATCCATACCGGCAATCTTCGGAATCGTGCGGAAAAGCTGCCGCGTGGCCCGGGTTAACCAATTGGGGAGGCCGGTGCCATCTACCGAATACTTCAACAACTCGTGAAAACGGCCTCCCTATATATCTGCAGGAACCCCGCCAATGCCCCCGTACAGAAATTGCATGTGTCAAAGGGGCGGCCGAATCTGACCCCGGCGGCCGAGCCTCTGGAACTCCGGGTCGGCCTCGGCCGGCAAATCCGACCCCCATCCAGACTTCCGGAGCGGACTTGGTTAACGAATTGCCACCGGGCAAATGGTTAACCGACAGATCTTGGAGGCTCGTTACCCAAGCCATCCCCCGCCGGTGCGAAAAGTTAACAATCAGCGGGCGGGCAATTCGTGAACCGAACGGGACCGGGCAATACGTTAACCATTCGGAACCGGGCAATTCGTTAACCAACCTTGTCCTGGCAATGAGTGCACCAACCCGGCCGGACAATTCGTTAACCAAGCTGGCTCTGGCAATTCGTTAACCTACCCGGCCATGGCAATTCGTTAACCAACCTGACCCTGACAATTCGTTAACCAACCCTGTCCTGGCAATGAGTGCACCAACCCGGCCGGACAATTCGGTAACCAACCAGACCCTGGCAATTCGTTAACCAACCAGGACGGGCAATTCGTCAACCAACCCTGTCCTGGCAATGAGTGCACCAACCCGGCCGGACAATTCGGTAACCAACCAGACCCTGGCAATTCGTTAACCAACCAGGACGGGCAATTCGTCAACCAACCCTGTCCTGGCAATGAGTGCACCAACCCGGCCGGACAATTCGGTAACCAACCAGACCCTGGCAATTCGTTAACTAACCTGACCCGGACAATTCGTTAACCAACCAGGACGGGCAATTCGTTAACCAACCAGGCCCGGACAATACTTTAACCACCCTGGTTTTCCAATTCGTGAACCAACTGGGAACGGACAATTCGGTAACCAACCCTGTCCTGGCAATGAGTGCACCAGCCCGGCCGGACAATTCGTTAACCACCCTGTCCTTGCCAATTCGTGAACCAACTGGGAACGGACAATTCGTTAACCAACGCGGCCGGACAATTCGTTAACCAAGCTGGCTCTGGCAATTCGTTAACCTACACGGCCATGGCAATTCGGTAACCAACCTGACCCTGACAATTCGTTAACCAGCCAGGACGGGCAATTCGTTAACCAACCTGGCCCGGACAATTCCTTAACCACCCTGGCCTTGCCAATTCGTGAACCAACTGGGAACGGACAATTCATTAAACAACCCTGTCCTGGCAATGAGTGCACCAACCCAGCCGGACAATTCGTTAACCAAGCTGGCTCTGGCAATTCGTTAACCTACTCGGACATGCCAATTCGTTAACCAGTCTGACCCGGACAATTCGTTAACCAACCCGGCCCGGCCCGGGCAATTGGTTAACCAACCGAGACTGGCCAATTCGTTATCCACCCCGGCCTGGCCAATTGGGTAACCAACCGGGCCTGGACAATTGATTAACCAGCCTGGCCCGGCCATAACGTTAACCAAGCGACTCCCGCCGATTACCCGCGCTGCAATGAATTTCGTTAAGTTGGGTCTGGCAAGCCGCTAACCCGGCCGGCCGGGCCTGACAACGCTCTCGAAACCCGGAACAGGCAGTTTCGTGAACCAACCGCGCACGCTCCTGACAATGGGCTAACCAACCCTGCACGGTCAAGTCGTTAACCAAGCCGAACCCTTGACAATTCGCTAACCAACCCTGCTCGGGCAAATCGTTAACCAAGCCCAACCCCGACAATTCGTTAACCAACCCTGCACGGTCAAGTCGTTAACCAAGCCCAAACCCGACAATTCCTTAACCAACCCAACCATGGCAATTCGCTAACCAACCCGGCTCGGGCAAATGCTTAACCAAGCCCAACCCTGACAATTCGTTAACCAACACTCCCGCCGTTTACCCGCGCCGCACTGAATTTCGTCAAGTTGGGTCTGGCAAGCCGCTAACCCGGCCGGCCGGGCCTGACAACGCTCTAGAAACCCGGAACAGGCAGTTTCGTGAACCAACCGCGCACGCTCCTGACAATGCGTTAGCCAACCCTGCTCGGGCAAATCGGTAACCAAGCCCAAACCCGACAATTCGATAACCAACCCAACCATGGCAATTCGCTAACCAACCCGGGGCCGGGCAAATGGGTAACCAAGCCCAACCCTGACAATTCGTTAACCAACCCGGCCCGGGCAAATGGTTAACCAAGCCGGCCGGGCAAATCGTTAACCGGCCCGGCAGTCCCGACAATTCGGCAATCAACCAGCTGAGGACAAACCCTTCGCCCTCAAAAACAACGACGTCTTGCCCCGCCGTCAAAATGTCCCGGCCGATGTTCATCAGAAACTCCTTGCTGGCCCATGGGCCCCCCTCCTTACCTTAAGAGAGTCATAGTTACTCCCGCCGTTTACCCGCGCCGCACTGAATTTCGTCAAGTTGGGTCTGGCAAGCCGCTAACCCGGCCGGCCGGGCCTGACAATGCTCTAGAAACCCGGAACAGGCAGTTTCGTGAACCAACCGCGCACGCTCCTGACAATGCGTTCACCCACCCTGCTCGGGCAAATCGTTAACCAAGCCCAAACCCGACAATTCGATAACCAACCCGGCCATGGCAATTCATTAACCAACGCGGCTCGGGCAAATGGTTAACCAAGCCCAACCCTGACAATTCGGTAACCAACCCGGCTCGGGCAAATGGTTAACCAAGCCGGCCGGGCAAATCGCTAACCGGCCCGGCAGTCCCGACAATTCGACAATGAACCCGCTGAGGACAAACCCTTCGCCCTCAATAACAACTAGTTCTTGCCCCGCCGTCAAAATGTCCCGGCCGATGTTCATCAGAAACTCCTTGCTGGCCCATGGGCCCCCCTCCATACCTTAAGAGAGTCATAGTTACTCCCGCCGTTTACCCGCGCCGCACTGAATTTCGTCAAGTTGGGTCTGGCAAGCCGCTAACCCGGCCGGCCGGGCCTGACAACGCTCTAGAAACCCGGAACAGGCAGTTTCGTGAACCAACCGCGCACGCTCCTGACAATGCGTTAGCCAACCCTGCTCGGGCAAATCGTTAATCAAGCCCAACCCTGAAACTGCGTTAACCAACCCGGCCATGGCAATTCATTAACCAACCCGGCTCGGACAAATGGTTAACCAAGCCCAACCCTGACAATTCGGTAACCAACCCGGCTCGGGCAAATGGTTAACCAAGCCGGCCGGGCAAATCGGTAACCGGCCCGGCAGTCCCGACAATTCGACAATCAACCAGCTGAGGACAAACCCTTCACCCTCAATAACAACGACGTCTTGCCCCGCCGTCAAAATGTCCCGGCCGATGTTCACCAGAAACTCCTTGCTGGCCCATGGGCCCCCCTCCTTAACCTTAAGAGAGTCATAGTTACTCCCGCCGTTTACCCGCGCCGCACTGAATTTCGTCAAGTTGGGTCTGGCAACCCGCTAACCCGGCCGGCCGGGCCTGACAACGCTCTAGAAACCCGGAACAGGCAGTTTCGTGAACCAACCGCGCACGCTCCTGACAATGCGTTAGCCAACCCTGCTCGGGCAAATCGTTAATCAAGCCCAACCCTGAAACTGCGTTAACCAACCCGGCCATGGCAATTCATTAACCAACCCGGCTCGGGCAAATGGTTAACCAAGCCGGCCGGGCAAATCGGTAACCGGCCCGGCAGCCCCGACTATTCGACAATCAACCAGCTGAGGACAAACCCTTCACCCTCAATAACAACTAGTTCTTGCCCCGCCGTCAAAATGTCCCGGCCGATGTTCATCAGAAACTCCTTGCTGGCCCATGGGCCCCCCTCCTTACCTTAAGAGAGTCATAGTTACTCCCGCCGTTTACCCGCGCCGCACTGAATTTCGTCAAGTTGGGTCTGGCAAGCCGCTAACCCGGCCGGCCGGGCCTGACAATGCTCTAGAAACCCGGAACAGGCAGTTTCGTGAACCAACCGCGCACGCTCCTGACAAGGCGTTAACCAACCCTGCACGGTCAAGTCGTTAACCAAGCCCAAACCCGACAATTCGTTAACCAACCCAACCATGGCAATTCGCTAACCAACCCGGCCCGGGCAAATGGTTAACCAAGCCCAACCCTGACAATTCGTTAACCAACCCGGCCCGGGCAAATGGTTAACCAAGCCGGCCGGGCAAATCGGTAACCGGCCCGGCAGCCCCGACTATTCGACAATCAACCAGCTGAGGACAAACCCTTCACCCTCAATAACAACGACGTCTTGCCCCGCCGTCAAAATGTCCCGGCCGATGTTCATCAGAAACTCCTTCCTGGCCCATGGGCCCCCCTCCTTATATACCTTAAGAGAGTCATAGTTACTCCCGCCGTTTACCCGCGCCGCACTGAATTTCGTCAAGTTGGGTCTGGCAAGCCGCTAACCCGGCCGGCCGGGCCTGACAACGCTCTAGAAACCCGGAACAGGCAGTTTCGTGAACCAACCGCGCACGCTCCTGACAATGCGTTCACCCACCCTGCTCGGGCAAATCGTTAACCAAGCCCAAACCCGACAATTCGATAACCAACCCAACCATGGCAATTCGCTAACCAACCCGGCCCGGGCAAATGGTTAACCAAGCCCAACCCAGACAATTCGGTAACCAACCCGGCTCGGGCAAATGGTTAACCAAGCCGGCCGGGCAAATCGCTAACCGGCCCGGCAGTCCCGACAATTCGACAATCAACCCGCTGAGGACAAACCCTTCGCCCTCAATAACAACTAGTTCTTGCCCCGCCGTCAAAATGTCCCGGCCGAGGTTCATCAGAAACTCCTTGCTGGCCCATGGGCCCCCCTCCTTACCTTAAGAGAGTCATAGTTACTCCCGCCGTTTACCCGCGCCGCACTGAATTTCGTCAAGTTGGGTCTGGCAAGCCGCTAACCCGGCCGGCCGGGCCTGACAACGCTCTAGAAACCCGGAACAGGCAGTTTCGTGAACCAACTGCGCACGCTCCTGACAATGTGTTCACCCACCCTGCTCGGGCAAATCGTTAACCAAGCCCAAACCCGACAATTCGTTAACCAACCCAACCATGACAATTCGCTAACCAACCCGGCCCGGGCAAATGGTTAACCAAGCCCAAACCTGACAATTCGTTAACCAACCCGGCCCGGGCAAATGGTTAACCAAGCCGGCCGGGCAAATCGGTAACCGGCCCGGCAGCCCCGACTATTCGACAATCAACCAGCTGAGGACAAACCCTTCGCCCTCAATAACAACTACGTCTTGCCCCGCCGTCAAAATGTCCCGGCCGATGTTCATCAGAAACTCCTTGCTGGCCCATGGGCCCCCCTCCTTACCTTAAGAGAGTCATAGTTACTCCCGCCGTTTACCCGCGCCGCACTGAATTTCGTCAAGTTGGGTCTGGCAAGCCGCTAACCCGGCCGGCCGGGCCTGACAACGCTCTAGAAACCCGGAACAGGCAGTTTCGTGAACCAACCGCGCACGCTCCTGACAATGCGTTAGCCAACCCTGCTCGGGCAAATCGGTAACCAAGCCCAAACCCGACAATTCGATAACCAACCCAACCATGGCAATTCGCTAACCAACCCGGGGCCGGGCAAATGGGTAACCAAGCCCAACCCTGACAATTCGTTAACCAACCCGGCCCGGGCAAATGGTTAACCAAGCCGGCCGGGCAAATCGTTAACCGGCCCGGCAGTCCCGACAATTCGACAATCAACCAGCTGAGGACAAACCCTTCGCCCTCAATAACAACTAGTTCTTGCCCCGCCGTCAAAATGTCCCGGCCGATGTTCATCAGAAACTCCTTGCTGGCCCATGGGCCCCCCCTCCTTCCCTTAAGAGAGTCATAGTTACTCCCGCCGTTTACCCGCGCCGCACTGAATTTCGTCAAGTTGGGTCTGGCAGCCTGCTAACCCGGCCGGCCGGGCCTGACAACGCTCTAGAAACCCGGAACAGGCAGTTTCGTGAACCAACCGCGCACGCTCCTGACAATGCGTTAGCCAACCCTGCTCGGGCAAATCGTTAATCAAGCCCAACCCTGAAACTGCGTTAACCAACCCGGCCATGGCAATTCATTAACCAACCCGGCTCGGGCAAATGGTTAACCAAGCCGGCCGGGCAAATCGGTAACCGGCCCGGCAGCCCCGACTATTCGACAATCAACCAGCTGAGGACAAACCCTTCACCCTCAATAACAACTAGTTCTTGCCCCGCCGTCAAAATGTCCCGGCCGATGTTCATCAGAAACGCCTTGCTGGCCCATGGGAGAGTCATAGTTACTCCCGCCGTTTACCCGCGCCGCACTGAATTTCGTCAAGTTGGGTCTGGCAAGCCGCTAACCCGGCCGGCCGGGCCTGACAATGCTCTAGAAACCCGGAACAGGCAGTTTCGTGAACCAACCGCGCACGCTCCTGACAAGGCGTTAACCAACCCTGCACGGTCAAGTCGTTAACCAAGCCCAAACCCGACAATTCGTTAACCAACCCAACCATGGCAATTCGCTAACCAACCCGGCCCGGGCAAATGGTTAACCAAGCCCAACCCTGACAATTCGTTAACCAACCCGGCCCGGGCAAATGGTTAACCAAGCCGGCCGGGCAAATCGGTAACCGGCCCGGCAGCCCCGACTATTCGACAATCAACCAGCTGAGGACAAACCCTTCACCCTCATTAACAACTACGTCTTGCCCCGCCGTCAAAATGTCCCGGCCGATGTTCACCAGAAACTCCTTGCTGGCCCATGGGCCCCCCGCCTTAAGTCATAGTTACTCCCGCCGAATACCCGCGCTTCACTGAATTTCGGCAAGCTGGCCCTGTCAAATCCTTAACCCGACCGGACCCTGACAATTCGATAAAAAAAACCAGCTGGCGCAGCCCACCTCTTCCAATGCTACGGCGTACGGGGCCCGCGCGGTGGGTGGGTGGGTGGGTGTGTGGGTGTGTGAGCTTGAACCATGTGTCCGGAGATCGGGTGGTCCAGGGAGTTTTGGTTACCCAGGTGCAATTCGTTAACCAAGTCTGGCTCGGAAGTCCGGATGCGGGTCGGATTTGCCGGCCACTGCCGGCCGGGAGTTCCAGAGCCCCGGCCGCCGGGGTCAAGTTCGGCCGCCCCTTTGACACATGCGATTTCTGTACGGGGGCATTGGCGGGGTTCCTGCAGATATATGGGGAGGCGGTTTTCACGATCACCGAGGAGTGGTCGACAGGCGGCACGGGCCTCCCCACATCGTTAACCCGGGCCGCGTGGCGGCATTTACGGCCGAATCTCAACTTTGCCCGTACGAATTTTCGGACCAATTCCCACTGGCGGAAGTCCGCCTGGGGACCGATTCGGAGGGCTGTGCCGGCCGGGCGGCGGCATTTTCGGCCGGACCACCGGAGCTCCCCGCGCCTACCCGATGTCTCGACTCACAACTTGGGACTTTCGGGCGGGCGGGTTCCACGGCCTCTGGCCGGTCGAGGCGCGCCATCCATCCACGGTGGGAGCAATCCCGCCGGAGGGCCGCCCACCGACCGACCGAGGCGAGCTCCGGCTAACGCAGCGGCGCCGGTTAACGAAGAGGCGCCTAACTTTACCGCCAAGGGGGACAACACTAATTATGCCCCTAACCGCGCCAAAAAGTTGGCTGGGCAACTCGTTAACCAAAACTGCCCGCAGCCGGCGGAGAGCCCGGGCAACTCGTTAACCCGGGCCACAATTCCACCTCTCTCTTCCCGCACCAAGTCCAGCCGGGGCAACTCGTTAACCGAGGCCATAGCAGCACCCGTCTTCCCGCACGCACCAAGTCCAGTCGGGGCAACTCGGTAACCGAGGCCACAGCTGCACCCGTCTTCCCGCACGCACCAAGTCCAGTCGGGGCAACTCGGTAACCGAGGCCACAGCTGCACCCGTCTTCCCGCACGCACCAAGTCCAGTCGGGGCAACTCGGTAACCGAGGCCACAGCAGCACCCGTCTTCCCGCACGCACCAAGTCCAGCCTGGGCAACTGGTTAACCGACGGCCGGCGAGGAAGGCAGGGAGGAGGTGGCCCCGAAGGTCGAGCAGCTGGCCGAGCTGCCGACCGACGGGGGCCGTGGACACCACGCTGCACGGCGCGCTCCACTCCGGCTAGCCGGATGAGGCGAAGGCCGACGCCGCGGTTGCCCGCCCCGACAGTCTCCCAACTCCCAGCGCACGCTGAGCGGACAGGCAGGGCGCCCTGGCCGGGGGCGCCCCACTCGTGCCGCGCCAGGCGAGGCCGGAGAGAGAGGAGAAAGCGGGAGGGTACCGCGCGCAGCGGCTGCGCCCTCCGACCGGAGAAGAGCGACCTGCGAGAGCGGTGCCCGCCAAGCCTCCCCGGGGGGGTTGTGTGTCCGACGCGCCCGCGCGCGCCGCCGTTAGAGGACGACGCCCTGCCGCCCGCCCGCCTGCGCTCAGCGGCCACTTCCTCGGCTGCACCGCCGGGCTGCCCGACTCGAGGCCCCGGGCCCGAACTCCAGCCTCCCGCCCGCCCGCCGCCAGACGCCTTGGCCAGGTGCGGCTGGTCGTGGGTGGGGTGAGAGGACAAGGTAAGGGCCGGAGGTCCCCGTGCCGGGGCCACGGCGGCCGCAATCCGGAGAGAGCGACCGACCGAGCGAGCGAGGTCAGGGTGTGCGACAGGGCGCGCGCCCGCCCCCCTTGGTAGGGTAAGGATCTATCGGCCGAC
>NW_027276188.1:0-43212 GCF_030028105.1 Mobula birostris
TCAGTTGGAGATGGACAGGGAGAGAGGGATTGTCCAGTTGGTTGTTGATGGTCATGGAGTGAAGGATTGTCCTGTCGGTTGGAGATGGACAGGGAGATGGGATTGTCCAGTCAGTTGGAGATGGAGAGGGAGAGAGGGATTGTCCAGTCAGTTGGAGATGGACAGGGAGAGAGGGTTGTCCAGTCAGTTGGAGATGGATAGGGAGAGAGGGATTGTCCAGTCAGTTGGGGATGGACAGGGAGAGAGGGTTTGTCCAGTCAGTTGGAGATGGACAGGGAGAGAGAGATTGTCCAGTCGGTTGGAGATGTACAGGGAGAGAGGGATAGTCTGGTCAGTTGGAGCTGGACAGGGAGAGAGGGATTGTTCAGTCAGTTGGAGATTTGGAGATGGACAGGGAGAGAAGAGGGATTGTCGAATCGGTTGTAGATGGACAGAGAGGAGGGATTGTCCAGTCAATTGGAGATGGACAGGGAGATAGGGAATGTCCAGTCAGTAGGAGATGGACAGGGAGAGAGGGATTGTCCAGTCAATGGGAGATGGACAGGGACAGTGGGATTGTCCAGTCGGTTGGAGATGGACAGGGAGAGAGAGAATATCTGATCGGTTGGAGATGGACAGGGAGAGAGGGATTGTCCAGTCAGTTGGAGATGGACAGAGAGAGAGGAGGGATTGTCCAGTCAGTTGGAGATGAACAGGCAGAGAGGGATTGTCCAGTTGGTTGGTGGTGGTCATGGAGAGAAGGATTGTCCTGTCGGTTGGAGATGGACAGGGAGATAGGATTGTCGAGTCAGTTGGAGATGGACAGGGAGAGAGGGGTGGTCTGGTCAGTTGGAGCTGGACAGGGAGAGAGGGATTGTCCAGTCAGTTGGAGATGGAGAGGGAGAGAGGGATTGTCCAGACAGTTGGAGATGGACAGGGAAAGAGGGATTCTCCAATTGGTTTGAGATGGACAGGCAGAGAGGGATTGTCCAGTCAGTTAGAGATGGACAGGCAGAAAGGGATTGTCCATTCAGTTGGAGATGGACAGGCAGAGAGGGATTGTCCAGTGAGTTGGAGATGGACAGGGAGAGAGGGATTGTCCAGTCAGTTGAAGATGGACTGGGAGAGAGGGGTTGTCCAGTCAGTTGGAGATGGACAGGGAGAGAGCGACTGTGCAGTCGGTTGGAGATGTACAGGGAGAGAGGGATAGTCTGGTCAGTTGGAGCTGGACAGGGAGAGAGGGATTGTCCAGTCAGTTGGAGATTTGGAGATGAACAGGGAGAGAGGAGAGATTGTCGAATCGGTTGGAGATGGACAGAGAGGAGGGATTGTCCAGTCAGTTGGAGATGGACAGGGAGAGAGAGATTGTCCAGTCAGTTGGAGATGGACAGGGAGAGAGGGATTGTCCAGTCAGTTGGAGATGGAGAGGGAGAGAGGGATTGTCCAGTCAGTTAGAGATGGACAGGCAGAAAGGGATTGTCCATTCAGTTGGAGATGGACAGGCAGAGAGGGATTGTCCAGTGAGTTGGAGATGGACAGGGAGAGAGGGATTGTCCAGTCAGTTGAAGATGGACAGGGAGAGAGGGGTTGTCCAGTCAGTTGGAGATGGACAGGGAGAGAGCGATTGTGCAGTCGGTTGGAGATGTACAGGGAGAGAGGGATAGTCTGGTCAGTTGGAGCTGGACAGGGAGAGAGGGATTGTCCAGTCAGTTGGAGATTTGGAGATGAACAGGGAGAGAGGAAGGATTGTCGAATCGGTTGGAGATGGACAGAGAGGAGGGATTGTCCAGTCAGTTGGAGATGGACAGGGAGAGAGAGATTGTCCAGTCAGTTGGAGATGGACAGGGAGATAGGGAATGTCCAGTCAGTTGGAGAAGGACAGGCAGAGAGGGATTGTCCAGTCAATGGGAGATGGACAGGGAGAGTGAGATTATCTAGTCGGTTGGAGATGGACAGGGAGAGAGAGAATATCTGGTCAGTTGGAGATGGACAGGGAGAGAGGGATTGTCCAGTCAGTTGGAGATGGACAGGCAGAGAGAGATTGTCCAGTTGGTTGGTGGTGGTCATGGAGAGAAGGATTGTCGTGTTGCTTGGAGAAGGACAGGAAGATAGGATTGTGCAGTCAGTTGGAGATGGACAGGGAGAGAGGGATTGTCCAGCCAGTTGGAGATGGATAGGGAGAGAGGGGTTGGCCAGTCAGTTGGAGATGGACAGGGAGAGAGGGATTGTCCAGTCGGTTGGAGATGTACAGGGAGAGAGGGATAGTCTGGTCTGTTGAAGCTGGACAGGGAGAGGGGGATTGTCTTGTCAGTTGGAGATTTGGAGATGGACAGGGAGAGAGGAGGGGTTGTCGAATCGGTTAGAGATGGACAGAGAGGAGGGATTGTCCAGTCAGTTGGAGATGGACAGGGAGAGAGAGATTGTCCAGTCAGTTGGAGATGGACAGGGAGATAGGGAATGTCCAGTCAGTAGGAGATGGACAGGCAGAGAGGGATTGTCCAGTCAATGGGAGATGGAAAGGGAAAGTGGGATTGTCCAGTCGGTTGGAGATGGACAGGGAGAGAGGGAATATCTGGTCAGTTGGAGATGGACAGGGAGAGAGGGATTGTCCAGTCAGTTGGAGATGGACAGAGAGAGAGGAGGGATTGTCCAGTCAGTTGGAGATGGACAGGCAGAGAGGGATTGTCCAGTTGGTTGGTGATGTTCAGGGAGAGAAGGATTGTCCTGTCGGTTGGAGATGGACAGGGAGATAGGATTGTCCAGTCAGTTGGAGATGGACAGGTCGAGAGGGATTGTGCAGTCGGTTGGGGATGGACAGGGAGAGAGGGTTTGTCCAGTTGGTTGGAGATGGACAGGCAGAGAGGGATTGTCCAGTCAGTTGGAGATGGTCAGGGATAGAGGGATTGTCCTGTCGGTTGGAGATGGACCGGGAGAGAGAATTGTCCAGTCAGTTGGAGATGGACAGGGAGAGTGGGATTGTCCAGTCAGTTGGAGATGGACAAGGAGAGAGGTGGGATTGTCGAATCGGTTGGAGATGGACAGAGAGGAGGGATTGTCCAGTCAGTTGGAGATGGACAGGGAGAGAGAGATTGACCAGTCAGTTGGAGATGGACAGGGAGATAGGGAATGTCCAGTCAGTTGGAGATGGCAGGCAGAGAGGGATTGTCGAGTCAATGGGAGATGGACAGGGAGAGGGGGATTGTCCAGTCGGTTGGAGATGGACAGAGAGTGAGAGAATATCTGGTCAGTTGGAGATGGACAGGGAGAGAGGGATTGTCCAGTTGGTTGTTGATGGTCATGGAGTGAAGGATTGTCCTGTCGGTTGGAGATGGACAGGGAGATGGGATTGTCCAGTCAGTTGGAGATGGATAGGGAGAGAGGGATAGTCTGGTCAGTTGGAGCTGGACAGGGAGAGAGGGATTGTTCAGTCAGTTGGAGATTTGGACATGGACAGGGAGAGAAGAGGGATTGTCGAATCGGTTGTAGATGGACAGAGAGGAGGGATTGTCCAGTCAATTGGAGATGGACAGGGAGATAGGGAATGTCCAGTCAGTAGGAGATGGACAGGGAAAGAGGGATTGTCCAGTCAATGGGAGATGGACAGGGAAAGTGGGATTGTCCAGTCGGTTGGAGATGGACAGGGAGAGAGAGCGAATATCTGGTCAGTTGGAGATGGACAGGGAGAGAGGGATTGTCCAGTCAGTTGGAGATGGACAGGGAGAGAGGGATTGTCCAGTCAGTTGGAGATGGACAGCGAGAGAGGAATTGTGCAGTCTGTTGGAGATGGACAGGCAGAGAGGGATTGTCCAGTGAGTTGGAGATGGACAAGGAGAGAGGGATTGTCCAGTGGGTTGGAGATGGACAGGGACAGAGGGATTGTCCAGTTGGTTGGAGAAGGATAGGCAGAGAGGGATTGTCCAGTCAGATGGAGATGGACAGGGAGAGAGGGATTGTCCAGTCAGTTGGAGATTTGGAGATGGAGAGGGAGAGATGAGGGATTGTGGAATCGGTTGGAGATGGACAGAGAGGAGGGATTTTCCAGTCAGTTGGAGATGGACAGGGAGAGAGAGATTGTCCAGTCAGTTGGAGATGGACAGGCAGAGAGGGATTGTCCAGTCATTGGGAGATGGACAGGGACAGTGGGATTGTCCAGTCGGTTGGAGATGGACAGGGAGAGAGAGAATATCTGATCGGTTGGAGATGGACAGGGAGAGAGGGATTGTCCAGTCAGTTGGAGATGGACAGAGAGAGAGGAGGGATTGTCCAGTCAGTTGGAGATGAACAGGCAGAGAGGGATTGTCCAGTTGGTTGGTGGTGGTCATGGAGAGAAGGATTGTCCTGTCGGTTGGAGATGGACAGGGAGATAGGATTGTCGAGTCAGTTGGAGATGGACAGGGAGAGAGGGGTGGTCCAGTCAGTTGGAGATGGACAGGGAGAGAGGGATTGTCCAGTCAGTTGGAGATGTACAGGGAGAGAGGGATAGTCTGGTCAGTTGTAGCTGGACAGGGAGAGAGGGATTGTCCAGTCAATTGGAGATTTGGAGCTGGACAGGGAGAGAGGAGGGATTGTCGAATCGGTCGGAGATGGACAGAGAGGAGGAATTGTCCAGTCAGTTGGAGATGGACAGGGAGAGAGAGATTGTCCAGTCGGTTGGAGATGGACAGGGAGATAGGGAATATCCAGTCAGCAGGAGATGGACAGGCAGAGAGGGATTGTCCAGTCAATGGGAGATGGAAAGGGAAAGTAGGATTGTCCAGTCGGTTGGAGTTGGACAGGGAGAGAGAGGAAGTCCAGTCAGCAGGAGATGGACAGGCAGAGAGGGATTGTCCAGTCACTGGGAGATGGAAAGGGAAAGTGCGATTGTCCAGTCAGTTGGAGATGGACAGAGAGAGAGGAGGGATTGTCCAGTCAGTTGGAGATGGGCAGGGAGAGAGAGATTGTCCAGTCAGTTGGAGATGGACAGGGAGATAGGGAATGTCCAGTCAGTAGGAGATGGACAGGGAGAGAGGGATTGTCCAGTCAATGGGAGATGGACAGGGAAAGTGGGATTGTCCAGTCGGTTGGAGATGGACAGGGGGAGAGAGAATATCTGGTCAGTTGGAGATGGACAGGGAGAGAGGGATTGTCCAGTCAGTTGGAGATGGACAGGGAGAGAGTGGTTGTCCAGTCAGTTGGAGATGGACAAGGAGAGAGAGGTTGTCCAGTCAGTTGGAGATGGACAGGGAGAGAGGGATTGTGCAGTCGGTTGGAGATGTACAGGGAAAGAGGGATAGTCTGGTCAGTTGGAGCTGGACAGGGAGAGAGGAATTGTCCAGTCAGTTGGAGATTTGGAGATGGACAGGGAGAGAGGAGGGATTGTCGAATCGGTTGGAGATGGACAGACAGGAGGGATTGTCCAGTCAGTTGTAGATGGACAGGGAGGGAGAGATTGTCCAGTCAGTTGGAGATGGACAGGGAGGGAGAGATTGTCCAGTCAGTTGGAGATGGACAGGGAGATAGGGAATGTCCAGTCAGTTGGAGAAGGACAGGCAGAGAGGGATTGTCGAGTCAATGGGAGATGGACAGGGAGAGTGGGATTGTCCAGTCGGTTGGAGATGGACAGGGAGAGAGAGAATATCTGGTCAGTTGGAGATGGACAGGGAGAGAGGGATTGTCCAGTCAGTTGGAGATGGACAGGCAGAGAGGGATTGTCCAGTTGGTTGGTGGTGGTCATGGAGAGAAGGATTGTCCTGTCGGTTGGAGATGGACAGGGAGATAGGATTGTGGAGTCAGTTGGAGATGGACAGGGAGAGAAGGGTTGTCCAGTCAGTTGGAGATGTACAGGGAGAGAGGGATAGTCTGGTCAGTTGTAGCTGGACAGGGAGAGAGGGATTGTCCAGTCAGTTGGAGATTTGGAGATGGACAGGGAGAGAGGAGGGATTGTCGAATCGGTCGGAGATGGACAGAGAGGAGGAATTGTCCAGTCAGTTGGAGATGGACAGGGAGAGAGAGATTGTCCAGTCGGTTGGAGATGGACAGGGAGATAGGGAATGTCCAGTCAGCAGGAGATGGACAGGCAGAGAGGGATTGTCCAGTCAATGGGAGATGGAAAGGGAAAGTGGGATTGTCCAGTCGGTTGGAGATGGACAGGGAGAGAGAGGAAGTCCAGTCAGCAGGATATGGACAGGCAGAGAGGGATTGTCCAGTCACTGGGACATGGAAAGGGAAAGTGCGATTGTCCAGTCAGTTGGAGATGGACAGAGAGAGAGGAGGGAATGTCCAGTCAGTAGGAGATGGACAGGGAGAGAGGGATTGTCCAGTCAATGGGAGATGGACAGGGAAAGTGGGATTGTCCAGTCGGTTGGAGATGGACAGGGGGAGAGAGAATATCTGGTCAGTTGGAGATGGACAGGGAGAGAGGGATTGTCCAGTCAGTTGGAGATGGACAGGGAGAGAGTGGTTGTCCAGTCAGTTGGAGATGGACAGGCAGAGAGGGATTGTCCAGTCAGTTGGAGATGGACTGCGAGAGAGGAATTGTGCAGTCTGTTGGAGATGGACAGGCAGAGAGGGATTGTCCAGATAGTTGGAGATGGACAAGGAGAGAGGGATTGTCCAGTGGGTTGGAGATGGACAAGGAGAGAGTGATTGTCTAGTCTGTTGGAGTTGAACAGGGAGAGAGGTGGGATTGTACAGTCAGTTGGGGATGGACAGGGCAAGAGGGAATATCTGGTCAATTGGCGATGGACGGAGAGAGATGGATTGTCCAGTCGGTCGGAGATGGACAGGGACAGAGGGATTGTCCAGTTGGTTGGAGAAGGACAGGCAGAGAGGGATTGTCCAGTCAGATGGAGATGGACTGGGAGAGAGGGATTGTCCAGTCAGTTGGAGATGGTCAGGGATAGGGGGATTGTCCTGTCGGTTGGAGATGTACAGGGAGAGATGGATAGTCTGGTCAGTTGGAGCTGGGCAGGGAGAGAGGGATTGTCCAGTCAGTTGGAAATTTGGAGATGGACAGGGAGAGAGGAGGGATTGTCGAATCGGTCGGAGATGGACAGAGAGGAGGAATTGTACAGTCAGTTGGAGATGGACAGGGAGAGAGGGATTGTCCAGTCAATGGGAGATGGACAGGAGAGTGGGATTGTCCAGTCGGTTGGAGATGGACAGGGAGAGAGAGAATATCTGGTCAGTTGGAGATGGACAGGGAGAGAGAGATTGTCCAGTCGGTTGGAGATGGACAGGGAGATAGGGAATGTCCAGTCAGCAGGAGATGGACAGGCTGAGAGGGATTGTCCAGACAATGGGAGATGGAAAGGGAAAGTGGGATTGTCCAGTCGGTTGGAGATGTGTAGGGTGAGAGAGAATGTCCAGTCAGCAGTCGATGGACAGGCAGAGAGGTATTGTCCAGTCAATGGGAGATGGAAAGGGAAAGTGGGATTGTCCAGTTAGTTGGAGATGGACAGAGAGAGAGGAGGGATTGTCCAGTCAGTTGGAGATGGACAGGCAGAGAGGGATTTTCCAGTTGGTTGGTGATGGTCAGGGAAGGAAGGATTGTCCAGTCGGTTGGAGATGTACAGGGAGAGAGGGATAGTCTGGTAAGTTGGAGCTGGACAGGGAGAGAGGGATTGTTCAGTCAGTTGGAGATTTGGAGATGGACAGGGAGAGAAGAGGGATTGTCGAATCGGTTGTAGATGGACAGAGAGGAGGGATTGTCCAGTCAATTGGAGATGGACAGGGAGATAGGGAATGTCCAGTCAGTAGGAGATGGACAGGGAAAGAGGGATTGTCCAGTCAATGGGAGATGGACAGGGAAAGTGGGATTGTCCAGTCGGTTGGAGATGGACAGGGAGAGAGAGCGAATATCTGGTCAGTTGGAGATGGACAGGGAGAGAGGGATTGTCCAGTCAGTTGGAGATGGACAGGGAGAGAGGGATTGTCCAGTCAGTTGGAGATGGACAGCGAGAGAGGAATTGTGCAGTCTGTTGGAGATGGACAGGCAGAGAGGGATTGTCCAGTGAGTTGGAGATGGACAAGGAGAGAGGGATTGTCCAGTGGGTTGGAGATGGACAGGGACAGAGGGATTGTCCAGTTGGTTGGAGAAGGATAGGCAGAGAGGGATTGTCCAGTCAGATGGAGATGGACAGGGAGAGAGGGATTGTCCAGTCAGTTGGAGATTTGGAGATGGAGAGGGAGAGATGAGGGATTGTGGAATCGGTTGGAGATGGACAGAGAGGAGGGATTTTCCAGTCAGTTGGAGATGGACAGGGAGAGAGAGATTGTCCAGTCAGTTGGAGATGGACAGGCAGAGAGGGATTGTCCAGTCATTGGGAGATGGACAGGGACAGTGGGATTGTCCAGTCGGTTGGAGATGGACAGGGAGAGAGAGAATATCTGATCGGTTGGAGATGGACAGGGAGAGAGGGATTGTCCAGTCAGTTGGAGATGGACAGAGAGAGAGGAGGGATTGTCCAGTCAGTTGGAGATGAACAGGCAGAGAGGGATTGTCCAGTTGGTTGGTGGTGGTCATGGAGAGAAGGATTGTCCTGTCGGTTGGAGATGGACAGGGAGATAGGATTGTCGAGTCAGTTGGAGATGGACAGGGAGAGAGGGGTGGTCCAGTCAGTTGGAGATGGACAGGGAGAGAGGGATTGTCCAGTCAGTTGGAGATGTACAGGGAGAGAGGGATAGTCTGGTCAGTTGTAGCTGGACAGGGAGAGAGGGATTGTCCAGTCAATTGGAGATTTGGAGCTGGACAGGGAGAGAGGAGGGATTGTCGAATCGGTCGGAGATGGACAGAGAGGAGGAATTGTCCAGTCAGTTGGAGATGGACAGGGAGAGAGAGATTGTCCAGTCGGTTGGAGTTGGACAGGGAGAGAGAGGAAGTCCAGTCAGCAGGAGATGGACAGGCAGAGAGGGATTGTCCAGTCACTGGGAGATGGAAAGGGAAAGTGCGATTGTCCAGTCAGTTGGAGATGGACAGAGAGAGAGGAGGGATTGTCCAGTCAGTTGGAGATGGGCAGGGAGAGAGAGATTGTCCAGTCAGTTGGAGATGGACAGGGAGATAGGGAATGTCCAGTCAGTAGGAGATGGACAGGGAGAGAGGGATTGTCCAGTCAATGGGAGATGGACAGGGAAAGTGGGATTGTCCAGTCGGTTGGAGATGGACAGGGGGAGAGAGAATATCTGGTCAGTTGGAGATGGACAGGGAGAGAGGGATTGTCCAGTCAGTTGGAGATGGACAGGGAGAGAGTGGTTGTCCAGTCAGTTGGAGATGGACAAGGAGAGAGAGGTTGTCCAGTCAGTTGGAGATGGACAGGGAGAGAGGGATTGTGCAGTCGGTTGGAGATGTACAGGGAAAGAGGGATAGTCTGGTCAGTTGGAGCTGGACAGGGAGAGAGGAATTGTCCAGTCAGTTGGAGATTTGGAGATGGACAGGGAGAGAGGAGGGATTGTCGAATCGGTTGGAGATGGACAGACAGGAGGGATTGTCCAGTCAGTTGTAGATGGACAGGGAGGGAGAGATTGTCCAGTCAGTTGGAGATGGACAGGGAGGGAGAGATTGTCCAGTCAGTTGGAGATGGACAGGGAGATAGGGAATGTCCAGTCAGTTGGAGAAGGACAGGCAGAGAGGGATTGTCGAGTCAATGGGAGATGGACAGGGAGAGTGGGATTGTCCAGTCGGTTGGAGATGGACAGGGAGAGAGAGAATATCTGGTCAGTTGGAGATGGACAGGGAGAGAGGGATTGTCCAGTCAGTTGGAGATGGACAGGCAGAGAGGGATTGTCCAGTTGGTTGGTGGTGGTCATGGAGAGAAGGATTGTCCTGTCGGTTGGAGATGGACAGGGAGATAGGATTGTGGAGTCAGTTGGAGATGGACAGGGAGAGAAGGGTTGTCCAGTCAGTTGGAGATGTACAGGGAGAGAGGGATAGTCTGGTCAGTTGTAGCTGGACAGGGAGAGAGGGATTGTCCAGTCAGTTGGAGATTTGGAGATGGACAGGGAGAGAGGAGGGATTGTCGAATCGGTCGGAGATGGACAGAGAGGAGGAATTGTCCAGTCAGTTGGAGATGGACAGGGAGAGAGAGATTGTCCAGTCGGTTGGAGATGGACAGGGAGATAGGGAATGTCCAGTCAGCAGGAGATGGACAGGCAGAGAGGGATTGTCCAGTCAATGGGAGATGGAAAGGGAAAGTGGGATTGTCCAGTCGGTTGGAGATGGACAGGGAGAGAGAGGAAGTCCAGTCAGCAGGATATGGACAGGCAGAGAGGGATTGTCCAGTCACTGGGACATGGAAAGGGAAAGTGCGATTGTCCAGTCAGTTGGAGATGGACAGAGAGAGAGGAGGGAATGTCCAGTCAGTAGGAGTTGGACAGGGAGAGAGGGATTGTCCAGTCAATGGGAGATGGACAGGGAAAGTGGGATTGTCCAGTCGGTTGGAGATGGACAGGGGGAGAGAGAATATCTGGTCAGTTGGAGATGGACAGGGAGAGAGGGATTGTCCAGTCAGTTGGAGATGGACAGGGAGAGAGTGGTTGTCCAGTCAGTTGGAGATGGACAGGCAGAGAGGGATTGTCCAGTCAGTTGGAGATGGACTGCGAGAGAGAAATTGTGCAGTCTGTTGGAGATGGACAGGCAGAGAGGGATTGTCCAGATAGTTGGAGATGGACAAGGAGAGAGGGATTGTCCAGTGGGTTGGAGATGGACAAGGAGAGAGTGATTGTCTAGTCTGTTGGAGTTGAACAGGGAGAGAGGTGGGATTGTACAGTCAGTTGGGGATGGACAGGGCAAGAGGGAATATCTGGTCAATTGGTGATGGACGGAGAGAGATGGATTGTCCAGTCGGTCGGAGATGGACAGGGACAGAGGGATTGTCCAGTTGGTTGGAGAAGGACAGGCAGAGAGGGATTGTCCAGTCAGATGGAGATGGACTGGGAGAGAGGGATTGTCCAGTCAGTTGGAGATGGTCAGGGATAGGGGGATTGTCCTGTCGGTTGGAGATGTACAGGGAGAGATGGATAGTCTGGTCAGTTGGAGCTGGGCAGGGAGAGAGGGATTGTCCAGTCAGTTGGAAATTTGGAGATGGACAGGGAGAGAGGAGGGATTGTCGAATCGGTCGGAGATGGACAGAGAGGAGGAATTGTACAGTCAGTTGGAGATGGACAGGGAGAGAGAGATTGTCCAGTCAGTTGGAGCTGGACAGGCAGAGAGGGATTGTCCAGTCAATGGGAGATGGACAGGGAGAGTGGGATTGTCCAGTCGGTTGGAGATGGACAGGGAGAGAGAGAATATCTGGTCAGTTGGAGATGGACAGGGAGAGAGAGATTGTCCAGTCGGTTGGAGATGGACAGGGAGATAGGGAATGTCCAGTCAGCAGGAGATGGACAGGCTGAGAGGGATTGTCCAGACAATGGGAGATGGAAAGGGAAAGTGGGATTGTCCAGTCGGTTGGAGATGTGTAGGGTGAGAGAGAATGTCCAGTCAGCAGTCGATGGACAGGCAGAGAGGTATTGTCCAGTCAATGGGAGATGGAAAGGGAAAGTGGGATTGTCCAGTTAGTTGGAGATGGACAGAGAGAGAGGAGGGATTGTCCAGTCAGTTGGAGATGGACAGGCAGAGAGGGATTTTCCAGTTGGTTGGTGATGGTCAGGGAAGGAAGGATTGTCCTGTCGGTTGGAGATGGACAGGGAGATAGGATTGTCCAGTCAGTTGGAGATGGACAGGGAGAGAGGGATTGTCCAGTCAGTTGGAGATGGAAAGGCAGAGAGGGACTGTGCAGTCAATTGGGGATGGTCAGGGAGGGAGGGGTTGTCCAGTTGGTTGGAGATGGACAGGCAGAGATGGATTGTCCAGTCAGTTGGAGATGGGCAGGGATAGAGGGATTGTCCTGTCGGTTGGAGATGGACAGGGAGAGAGGATTGTCCAGTCAGTTGGAGATGGACAGGGAGAGAGGGGTTGTCCAATTGGTTGGAGATTGAAAGGCAGAGAGGGATTGTCCAGTCAGTTAGAGATGGATAGGCAAAAAGGGATTGTCCATTCAGTTGGAGATGGACAGGCAGAGAGGGATTGTCCAGTGAGTTGGAGATGGACAGGAGAGAGGGATTTTCCAGTCCGTTGGAGATGGACAAGGAGAGAGAGGTTGTCCAGTCAGTTGGAGATGGACAGGGAGAGAGGGATTGTGCAGTCGGTTGGAGATGTACAGGGAAAGAGGGATAGTCTGGTCAGTTGGAGCTGGACAGGGAGAAGGAATTGTCCAGTCAGTTGGAGATTTGGAGATGGACAGGGAGAGAGGAGGGATTGTCGAATCGGTTGGAGATGGACAGAGAGGAGAGATTGTCCAGTCAGTTGTAGATGGACAGGGAGAGATAGATTGTCCAGTCAGTTGGAGATGGACAGGGAGATAGGGAATGTCCAGTCAGTTGGAGATGGACAGGCAGAGAGGAATTGTCCAGTCAATGGGAGATGGACAGGGAGAGTGGGATTGTCCAGTCGGTTGGAGATGGACAGGGAGAGAGAGAATATCTGGTCCGTTGGAGATGGACAGGGAGAGAGGGATTGTCCAGTCAGTTGGAGATGGACAGAGAGAGAGTAGTGATTGTCCAGTCATTTGGAGATGGGCAGGCAGAGAGCGATTGTCCAGTTGTTTGGTGATGGTCATGGAGAGAAGGGTTGTCCTGACGGTTGGAGATGGACAGGGAGATAGGATTGTCCAGTCAGTTGGAGATGGACAGGGAGATAGGGAATGTCCAGTCAGTAGGAGATGGACAGGCAGACAGGGATTGTCCAGTCAATGGGAGATGGACAGGGAAAGTGGGATTGTCCAGTCGGTTGGAGATGGACAGGGAGAGAGGGATTGTCCAGTTGGTTGGTGATGGTGAGGGAAGGAAGGATTGTCCTGTCGGTTGGAGATGGACAGGGAGATAGGATTGTCCAGTCAGTTGGAGATGGACAGGGAGAGAGGGATTGTCCAGTCAGTTGGAGATGGAAAGGCAGAGAGGGACTGTACAGTCAGTTGGGGATGGTCAGGGAGGGAGGGGTTGTCCAGTTGGTTGGAGATGGGCAGGCAGAGAGGGATTGTCTAGTCAGTTGGAGATGGGCAGGGATAGAGGGATTGTCCTGTCGGTTGGAGATGGACAGGGAGAGAGGATTGTCCAGTCAGTTGGAGATGGACAGGGAGAGAGGGATTGTCCAGTCAGTTGGAAGATGGACTGGGAAAGAGGGATTGTCCAATTGGTTGGAGATGGAAAGGCAGAGAGGGATTGTCCAGTCAGTTAGAGATGGACAGGGAGAGAGGGATTGTGCAGTCGGTTGGAGATGTACAGGGAAAGAGGGATAGTCTGGTCAGTTGGAGCTGGACAGGGAGAAGGAATTGTCCAGTCAGTTGGAGATTTGGAGATGGACAGGGAGAGAGGAGGGATTGTGGAATCGGTTGGAGATGGACAGAGAGGGGGGATTGTCCAGTCAGTTGTAGATGGACAGGGAGAGAGAGATTGTCCAGTCAGTTGGAGATGGACAGCGAGATAGGGAATGTCCGATCAGTTGGAGAAGGACAGGCAGAGAGGGATTGTCGAGTCAATGGGAGATGGACAGGGAGAGTGGGATTGTCCAGTCGGTTGGAGATGGACAGGGGGAGAGAGAATATCTGGTCAGTTGGAGATGGACAGGGAGAGAGGGATTGTCCAGTCAGTTGGAGATGGACAGAGGGAGAGGAGGGATTGTCCAGTCAGTTGGAGATGGACAGGCAGAGAGGGATTGTCCAGTTGGTTGGTGGTGGTCATGGAGAGAAGGATTGTCCTGTCGGTTGGAGATGGACAGGGAGATAGGATTGTCGAGTCAGTTGGAGATGGACCGGGAGAGAGGGGTTGTCCAGTCAGTTGGAGATGGACAGGGCGAGAGGGATTGTCCAGTCAGTTGGAGATGTACAGGGAGAGAGGGATAGTCTGGTCAGTTGTAGCTGGACAGGGAGAGAGGGATTGTCCAGTCAGTTGGAGATTTGGAGATGGACAGGGAGAGAGGAGGGATTGTCGAATCGGTCGGAGATGGACAGAGAGGAGGAATTGTCCAGTCAGTTGGAGATGGACAGGGAGAGAGAGATTGTCCAGTCGGTTGGAGATGGACAGGGAGATAGGGAATGTCCAGTCAGCAGGAGATGGAAAGGCAGAGAGGGATTGTCCAGTCAATGGGAGATGGAAAGGGAAAGTAGGATTGTCCAGTCGGTTGGAGATGGACAGGGAGAGAGAGGAAGTCCAGTCAGCAGGAGATGGACAGGCTGAGAGGGATTGTCCAGTCACTGGGAGATGGAAAGGGAAAGTGCGATTGTCCAGTCAGTTGGAGATGGACAGAGAGAGAGGAGGGATTGTCCAGTCAGTTGGAGATGGGCAGGGAGAGAGAGATTGTCCAGTCAGTTGGAGATGGACAGGGAGATAGGGAATGTCCAGTCAGTAGGAGATGGACAGGGAGAGAGGGATTGTCCAGTCAATGGGAGATGGACAGGGAAAGTGGGATTGTCCAGTCGGTTGGAGATGGACAGGGGGAGAGAGAATATCTGGTCATTTGGAGATGGACAGGGAGAGAGGGATTGTCCAGTCAGTTGGAGACGGACAGGGAGAGAGTGGTTGTCCAGTCAATTGGAGATGGACAAGGAGAGAGAGGTTGTCCAGTCAGTTGGAGATGGACAGGGAGAGAGGGATTGTGCAGTCGGTTGGAGATGTACAGGGAAAGAGGGATAGTCTGGTCAGTTGGAGCTGGACAGGGAGAGAGGAATTGTCCAGTCAGTTGGAGATTTGGAGATGGACAGGGAGAGAGGAGGGATTGTCAAATCAGTTGGAGATGGACAGAGAGGAGGGATTGTCCAGTCAGTTGTAGATGGACAGGGAGGGAGAGATTGTCCAGTCAGTTGGAGATGGACAGGGAGATAGGGAATGTCCAGTCAGTTGGAGAAGGACAGGCAGAGAGGGATTGTCGAGTCAATGGGAGATGGACAGGGAGAGTGGGATTGTCCAGTCGGTTGGAGATGGACAGGGAGAGAGAGAATATCTGGTCAGTTGGAGATGGACAGGGAGAGAGGGATTGTCCAGTCAGTTGGAGATGGACAGAGAGAGAGGAGGGATTGTCCAGTCAGTTGGAGATGGACAGGCAGAGAGGGATTGTCCAGTTGGTTGGTGGTGGTCATGGAGAGAAGGATTGTCCTGTCGGTTGGAGATGGACAGGGAGATAGGATTGTGGAGTTAGTTGGAGATGGACAGGGAGAGAGGGGTTGTCCAGTCAGTTGGAGATGGGCAGGGAGAGAGAGATTGTCCAGTCGGTTGGAGATGGACAGGGAGATAGGGAATGTCCAGTTAGCAGGAGATGGACAGGCAGAGAGGGATTGTCCAGTCAATGGGAGATGGAAAGGGAAAGTGGGATTGTCCAGTCGGTTGGAGATGGACAGGGAGAGAGAGGAAGTCCAGTCAGCAGGATATGGACAGGTAGAGAGGGATTGTCCAGTCACTGGGAGATGGAAAGGGAAAGTGCGATTGTCCAGTCAGTTGGAGATGGACAGAGAGAGAGGAGGGATTGTCCAGTCAGCTGGAGATGGGCAGGGAGAGAGAGATTGTCCAGTCAGTTGGAGATGGACAGGGAGATAGGGAATGTCCAGTCAGTAGGAGATGGACAGGGAGAGAGGGATTGTCCAGTCAATGGGAGATGGACAGGGAAAGTGGGATTGTCCAGTCGGTTGGAGATGGACAGGGGGAGAGAGAATATCTGGTCAGTTGGAGATGGACAGGGAGAGAGGGATTGTCCAGTCAGTTGGAGATGGACTGGGAGAGAGTGGTTGTCCAGTCAGTTGGAGATGGACAGGCAGAGAGGGATTGTCCAGTCAGTTGGAGATGGACAGCGAGAGCGGAATTGTGCAGTCTGTTGGAGATGGACAGGCAGAGAGGGATTGTCCAGACAGTTGGAGATGGACAAGGAGAGAGGGATTGTCCAGTGGGTTGGAGATGGACAAGGAGAGAGTGATTGTCTAGTCTGTTGGAGTTGAACAGGGAGAGAGGTGGGATTGTACAGTCAGTTGGGGATGGACAGGGCAAGAGGGAATATCTGGTCAATTGGCGATGGACGGAGAGAGATGGATTGTCCAGTCGGTCGGAGATGGACAGGGACAGAGGGATTGTCCAGTTGGTTGGAGAAGGACAGGCAGAGAGGGATTGTCCAGTCAGATGGAGATGGACAGGGAGAGAGGGATTGTCCAGTCAGTTGGAGATGGTCAGGGATAGGGGGATTGTCCTGTCGGTTGGAGATGTACAGGGAGAGATGGATAGTCTGGTCAGTTGGAGCTGGGCAGGGAGAGAGGGATTGTCCAATCAGTTGGAGATTTGGAGATGGACAGGGAGAGAGGAGGGTTTGTCGAATCGGTCGGAGATGGACAGAGAGGAGGAATTGTACAGTCAGTTGGAGATGGACAGGGAGAGAGAGATTGTCCAGTCAGTTGGAGATGGACAGGCAGAGAGGGATTGTCCAGTCAATGGGAGATGGACAGGGAGAGTGGGATTGTCCAGTCGGTTGGAGATGGACAGGGAGAGAGAGAAAATCTGGTCAGTTGGAGATGGACAGGGAGAGAGGGATTGTCCAGTCAGTTGGAGATGGACAGAGAGAGAGGAGGGATTGTCCAGTCAGTTGGAGATGGACAGGCAGAGAGGGATTGTCCAGTTGGTTGGTGGTGGTCATGGAGAGAAGGATTGTCCTGTTGGTTGGAGATGGACAGGGAGATAGGATTGTCGAGTCAGTTGGAGATGGACAGGGAGAGAGGGGTTGTCCAGTCGGTTGGAGATGTACAGGGAGAGAGGGATAGTCTGGTCAGTTGTAGCTGGATAGGGAGACAGGGATTGTCCAGTCAGTTGGAGATTTGGAGATGGACAGGGAGAGAGGAGGGATTGTCGAATCGGTCGGAGATGGACAGAGAGGAGGAATTGTACAGTCAGTTGGAGATGGACAGGGAGAGAGAGATTGTCCAGTCGGTTGGAGATGGACAGGGAGATAGGGAATGTCCAGTCAGCAGGAGATGGACAGGCAGAGAGGGATTGTCCAGACAATGGGAGATGGAAAGGGAAAGTGGGATTGTCCAGTCGGTTGGAGATGTGTAGGGTGAGAGAGAATGTCCAGTCAGCAGGAGATGGACAGGCAGAGAGGTATTGTCCAGTCAATGGGAGATGGAAAGGGAAAGTGGGATTGTCCAGTTAGTTGGAGATGGACAGAGAGAGAGGAGGGATTGTCCAGTCAGTTGGAGATGGACAGGCAGAGAGGGATTTTCCAGTTGGTTGGTGATGGTCAGGGAAGGAAGGATTGTCCTGTCGGTTGGAGATGGACAGGGAGATAGGATTGTCCAGTCAGTTGGAGATGGACAGGGAGAGAGGGATTGTCCAGTCAGTTGGAGATGGAAAGGCAGAGAGGGACTGTGCAGTCAATTGGGGATGGTCAGGGAGGGAGGGGTTGTCCTGTCGGTTGGAGATGGACAGGGAGAGAGGATTGTCCAGTCAGTTGGAGATGGACAGGGAGAGAGGGGTTGTCCAACTGGTTGGAGATGGAAAGGCAGAGAGGGATTGTCCAGTCAGTTAGAGATGGATAGGCAAAAAGGGATTGTCCATTCAGTTGGAGATGGACAGGCAGAGAGGGATTGTCCAGTGAGTTGGAGATGGACAGGGAGAGAGGGATTTTCCAGTCCGTTGGAGATGGACAAGGAGAGAGAGGTTGTCCAGTCAGTTGGAGATGGACAGGAAGATAGGGAAAGTCCAGTCAGTTGGAGATGGACAGGCAGAGAGGAATTGTCCAGTCAATGGGAGATGGACAGGGAGCGTGGGATTGTCCAGTCGGTTGGAGATGGACAGGGAGAGAGAGAATATCTGGTCCGTTGGAGATGGACAGGGAGAGAGGGATTGTCCAGTCAGTTGGAGATGGACAGAGAGAGAGGAGTGATTGTCCAGTCAGTTGGAGATGGGCAGGCAGAGAGCGATTGTCCAGTTGTTTGGTGATGGTCATGGAGAGAAGGGTTGTCCTGTTGGCTGGAGATGGACAGGGAGATAGGGATTGTCCAGTCAGTTGGAGATGGGCAGGGATAGAGGGATTGTCCTGTCGGTTGGAGTTGGACAGGGAGAGAGGATTGTCCAGTCAGTTGGAGATGGACAGGCAGAGAGGGATTGTCCAGTCAGATGGAAGATGGACTGGGAAAGAGGGATTGTCCAATTGGTTGGAGATGGAAAGGCAGAGAGGGATTGTCCAGTCAGTTAGAGATGGACAGGGAGAGAGGGATTGTGCAGTCGGTTGGAGATGTACAGGGAAAGAGGGATAGTCTGGTCAGTTGGAGCTGGACAGGGAGAAGGAATTGTCCAGTCAGTTGGAGATTTGGAGATGGACAGGGAGAGAGGAGGGATTGTCGAATCGGTTGGAGATGAACAGAGAGGAGGGATTGTCCAGTCAGTTGTAGATGGACAGGGAGAGAGAGATTGTCCAGTCAGTTGGAGATGGACAGGGAGATAGGGAATGTCCAGTCAGTTGGAGAAGGACAGGCAGAGAGGGATTGTCGAGTCAATGGGAGATGGACAGGGAGAGTGGGATTGTCCAGTCGGTTGGAGATGGACAGGGGGAGAGATCATATCTGGTCAGTTGGAGATGGACAGGGTGAGAGGGATTGTCCAGTCAGTTGGAGATGGACAGGGAGAGAGTGGTTGTCCAGTCAGTTGGAGATGGACAGGCAGAGAGGGATTGTCCAGACAGTTGGAGATGGACAGCAAGAGAGGAATTGTGCAGTCTGTTGGAGATGGACAGGGAGAGAGGGATTGTCCAGACAGTTGGAGATGGACAGGGAGAGAGAGATTGTCCAATTGGTTGGAGATAGAAAGGCAGAGAGGGATTGTCCAGTCAGTTAGAGATGGATAGGCAGAAAGGGATTGTCTATTCAGTTGGAGATGGACAGGGAGAGAGGGATTGTCCAGTGAGTTGGAGATGGACAGGGAGACAGGGAGTTTCCAGTCAGTTGGAGATGGATAGGAGAGAGAGGTTGTCCAGTCAGTTGGAGATGGACAGGGAGAGAGGAATTGTCCAGTCAGTTGGAGATTGACAGGGAGAGAGGATTGTCCAGTCAGTTGGAGATGGACAGGGAGAGAGGGATTGTCCAGTCAGTTGGAAGATGGACTGGGGACGAGGGATTGTCCAGTTGGTTGGAGATGGAAAGGCAGAGAGGGATTGTCCAGTCAGTTAGAGATGGACAGGGAGAGAGGGATTTTCCAGTCAGTTGGAGATGGACAAGGAGAGAGAGGTTGTCCAGTCAGTTGGAGATGGACAGGGAGAGAGGGATTGTGCAGTCGGTTGGAGATGTACAGGGAAAGAGGGATAGTCTGGTCAGTTGGAGCTGGACAGGGAGAGAGGAATTGACCAGTCAGTTGGAGATTTGGAGATGGACAGGGAGAGAGGAGGGATTGTCGAATCGGTTGGAGATGGACAGAGAGGAGGGATTGTCCAGTCAGTTGTAGATGGAGAGGGAGAGAGAGATTGTCCAGTCAGTTGGAGATGGACAGGGAGATAGGGAATGTCCAGTCAGTTGGAGAAGGACATGCAGAGAGGGATTGTCGAGTCAATGGGAGATGGACAGGGAGAGTGGGATTGTCCAGTCGGTTGGTGATGGACAGAGAGTGAGAGAATTTCTGGTCAGTTGGAGATGGACAGGGAGAGAGGGATTGTCCAGTTGGTTGTTGATGGTCATGGAGTGAAGGATTGTCCTGTCGGTTGGAGATGGACAGGGAGATAGGATTGTCCAGTCAGTTGGAGATGGATAGGGAGAGAGGGATTGTCCAGTCAGTTGGAGATGGACAGGGAGAGAGGGTTTGTCCAGTCAGTTGGAGATGGACAGGGAGAGAGAGATTGTCCAGTCGGTTGGAGATGTACAGGGAGAGAGGGATAGTCTGGTCAGTTGGAGCTGGACAGGGAGAAAGGGATTGTTCAGTCAGTTGGAGATTTGGAGATGGACAGGGAGAGAGGGATTGTCCAGTCAATGGGAGATGGACAGGGAAAGTGGGATTGTCCAGTCGGTTGGAGATGGACAGGGGGAGAGAGAATATCTGGTCAGTTGGAGATGGACAGGGAGAGAGGGATTGTCCAGTCAGTTGGAGATGGACAGGGAGAGAGTGGTTATCCAGTCAGTTGGAGATGGACAGGCAGAGAGGGATTGTCCAGTCAGTTGGAGATGGACAGCGAGAGAGGAATTGTGCAGTCTGTTGGAGATGGACAGGCAGAGAGGGATTGTCCAGACAGTTGGAGATGGACAAGGAGAGAGGGATTGTCCAGTGGGTTGGAGATGGACAGGGAGAGAGTGATTGTCTAGTCTGTTGGAGTTGAACAGGGAGAGAGGTGGGATTGTACAGTCAGTTGGGGATGGACAGGGCAAGAGGAAATATCTGGTCAATTGGAGATGGACGGAGAGAGATGGATTGTCCAGTCGGTCGGAGATGGACAGGGACAGGGGGATTGTCCAGTTGGTTGGAGAAGGACAGGCAGAGAGGGATTGTCCAGTCAGATGGAGATGGAGAGGGAGAGAGAGATTGTCCAGTCAGATGGAGATGGAGAGGGAGAGAGGGATTGTCCAGTCAGATGGAGATGGAGAGGGAGAGAGGGATTGTCCAGTCAGATGGAGATGGAGAGGGAGAGAGGGATTGTCCAGTCAGTTGGAGATTTGGAGATGGAGAGGGAGAGATGAGGGATTGTGGAATCGGTTGGAGATGGACAGAGAGGAGGGATTGTCCAGTCAGTTGGAGATGGACAGGGAGAGAGAGAATATCTGGTCAGTTGGAGATGGACAGGCAGAGAGGGATTGTCCAGTCAGTTGGAGATGGACAGAGAGAGAGGAGGGATTGTCCAGTCAGTTGGAGATGGACAGGCAGATAGGGATTGTCCAGTTGGTTGGTGGTGGTCATGGAGAGAAGGATTGTCCTGTCGGTTGGAGATGGACAGGGAGATAGGATTGTCGAGTCAGTTGGAGATGGACAGGGAGAGAGGGGTTGTCCAGTCAGTTGGAGATGGACAGGGAGAGAGGGATTGTCCAGTCGGTTGGAGATGTACAGGGAGAGAGGGATAGTCTGGTCAGTTGTAGCTGGACAGGGAGAGAGGGATTGTCCAGTCAGTTGGAGATTTGGAGATGGACAGGTAGAGAGGAGGGATTGTCGAATCAGTCGGAGATGGACAGAGAGGAGGAATTGTACAGTCAGTTGGAGATGGACAGGGAGAGAGAGATTGTCCAGTCGGTTGGAGATGGACAGGGAGATAGAGAATGTCCAGTCAGCAGGAGATGGACAGGCAGAGAGGGCTTGTCCAGTCAATGGGAGATGGACAGGGAGAGTGGGATTGTCCAGTCGGTTGGAGATGGAAAGGGGGAGAGAGAATATCTGGTCAGTTGGAGATGGACAGGGAGAGAGGGATTGTCCAGTCAGTTGGAGATGGACAGGGAGAGAGTGGTTGTCCAGTCAGTTGGAGATGGACAGGCAGAGAGGGATTGTCCAGTTGTTTGGTGATGGTCATGGAGAGAAGGGTTGTCCTGTCGGCTGGAGATGGACAGGGAGATAGGATTGTCCAGTCAGTTGGAGATGGACAGGGAGATAGGGATTGTCCAGTCAGTTGGAGATGGAAAGGCAGAGAGGGACTGTACAGTCGGTTGGGGATTGTCAGGGAGGGAGGGGTTGTCCAGTTGGTTGGAGATGGGCAGGCAGAGAGGGATTGTCTAGTCAGTTGGAGATGGGCAGGGATAGAGGGATTGTCCTGTCGGTTGGAGTTGGACAGGGAGAGAGGATTGTCCAGTCAGTTGGAGATGGACAGGCAGAGAGGGATTGTCCAGTCAGTTGGAAGATGGACTGGGAAAGAGGGATTGTCCAATTGGTTGGAGATGGAAAGGCAGAGAGGGATTGTCCAGTCAGTTAGAGATGGACAGGGAGAGAGGGATTGTGCAGTCGGTTGGAGATGTACAGGGAAAGAGGGATAGTCTGGTCAGTTGGAGCTGGACAGGGAGAAGGAATTGTCCAGTCAGTTGGAGATTTGGAGATGGACAGGGAGAGAGGAGGGATTGTCGAATTGGTTGGAGATGGACAGAGAGGAGGGATTGTCCAGTCAGTTGTAGATGGACAGGGAGAGAGAGATTGTCCAGTCAGTTGGAGATGGACAGGGAGATAGGGAATGTCCAGTCAGTTGGAGAAGGACAGGCACAGAGGGATTGTCGAGTCAATGGGAGATGGACAGGGAGAGTGAGATTGTCCAGTCGGTTGGAGATGGACAGGGGCAGAGAGAATATCTGGTCAGTTGGAGATGGACAGGGAGAGAGGGATTGTCCAGTCAGTTGGAGATGGACAGGGACAGAGTGGTTGTCCAGTCAGTTGGAGATGGACAGGCAGAGAGGGATTGTCCAGACAGTTGGAGATGGACGGCAAGAGAGGAATTGTGCAGTCTGTTGGAGATGGACAGGGAGAGAGGGATTGTCCAGACAGTTGGAGATGGACAGGGAGAGAGAGATTGTCCAATTGGTTGGAGATGGAAAGGCAGAGAGGGATTGTCCAGTCAGTTAGAGATGGATAGGCAGAAAGGGATTGTCTATTCAGTTGGAGATGGACAGGGAGAGAGGGATTGTCCAGTGAGTTGGAGATGGACAGGGAGAGAGGGAGTTTCCAGTCAGTTGGAGATGGATAGGAGAGAGAGGTTGTCCAGTCAGTTGGAGATGGACGGGGAGAGAGGGATTGTGCAGTCGGTTGGAGATGTACAGGGAAAGAGGGATAGTCTGGTCAGTTGGAGCTGGACAGGGAGTGAGGGATTGTCCAGTCAGTTGGAAGATGTACTGGGGAAGAGGGATTGTCCAATTGGTTGGAGATGGAAAGGCAGAGAGGGATTGTCCAGTCAGTTAGAGATGGATAGGCAGAAAGGGATTGTGCATTCAGTTGGAGATGGACAGGCAGAGAGGGATTGTCCAGTGAGTTGGAGATGGACAGGGAGAGAGCGATTTTCCAGTCAGTTGGAGATGGACAAGGAGAGAGACGTTGTCCAGTCAGTTGGAGATGGACAGGGAGAGAGGGATTGTGCAGTCGGTTGGAGATGTTGAGGGAAAGAGGGATAGTCTGGTCAGTTGGAGCTGGACAGGGAGAGAGGAATTGTCCAGTCAGTTGGAGATTTGGAGATGGACAGGGAGAGAGGAGGGATTGTCGAATCGGTTGGAGATGGACAGAGAGGAGGCATTGTCCAGTCAGTTGTAGATGGAGAGGGAGAGAGAGATTGTCCAGTCAGTTGGAGATGGACAGGGAGATAGGGAATGTCCAGTCAGTTGGAGAAGGACAGGCAGAGAGGGATTGTCGAGTCAATGGGAGATGGACAGGGAGAGTGGGATTGTCCAGTCGGTTGGTGATGGACAGAGAGTGAGAGAATATCTGGTCAGTTGGAGATGGACAGGGAGAGAGGGATTGTCCAGTTGGTTGTTGATGGTCATGGAGTGAAGGATTGTCCTGTCGGTTGGAGATGGACAGGGAGATAGGATTGTCCAGTCAGTTGGAGATGGATAGGGAGAGAGGGATTGTCCAGTCAGTTGGAGATGGACAGGGAGAGAGGGTTTGTCCAGTCAGTTGGAGATGGACAGGGGGAGAGAGATTGTCCAGTCGGTTGGAGATGTACAGGGAGAGAGGGATAGTCTGGTCAGTTGGAGCTGGACAGGGAGAGAGGGATTGTTCAGTCAGTTGGAGATTTGGAGATGGACAGGGAGAGAGGAGGGATTGTCGAATCGGTTGTAGATGGACAGAGAGGAGGGATTGTCCAGTCAATTGGAGATGGGCAGGGAGAGAGAGATTGTCCACTCAGTTGGAGATGGACAGGGAGATAGGGAATGTCTAGTCAGTAGGAGATGGACAGGGAGAGAGGGATTGTCCAGTCAATGGGAGATGGACAGGGAAAGTGGGATTGTCCAGTCGGTTGGAGATGGACAGGGAGAGAGAGAATATCTGGTCAGTTGGAGATGGACAGGGAGAGAGGGATTGTCCAGTCAGTTGGAGATGGACAGGGAGAGAGTGGTTATCCAGTCAGTTGGAGATGGACAGGCAGAGAGGGATTGTCCAGTCAGTTGGAGATGGACAGCGAGAGTGGAATTGTGCAGTCTGTTGGAGATGGACAGGCAGAGAGGGATTGTCCAGACAGTTGGAGATGGACAAGGAGAGAGGTGGGATTGTACAGTCAGTTGGGGATGGACAGGGCAAGAGGGAATATCTGGGCAATTGGAGATGGACGGAGGGAGATGGATTGTCCAGTCGGTCGGAGATGGACAGGGACAGAGGGATTGTCCAGTTGGTTGGAGAAGGACAGGCAGAGAGGGATTGTCCAGTCAGATGGAGATGGAGAGGGAGAGAGGGATTGTCCAGTCAGATGGAGATGGAGAGGGAGAGAGGGATTGTCCAGTCAGATGGAGATGGAGAGGGAGAGAGGGATTGTCCAGTCAGTTGGAGATTTGGAGATGGAGAGGGAGAGATGAGGGATTGCGGAATCGGTTGGAGATGGACAGAGAGGAGGGATTGTCCGGTCAGTTGGAGATGGACAGGGAGAGAGAGATTGTCCAGTCAGTTGGAGATGGACAGGCAGAGAGGGATTGTCCAGTCATTGGGAGATGGACAGGGACAGTGGGATTGTCCAGTCGGTTGGAGATGGACAGGGAGAGAGAGAATATCTGGTCAGTTGGAGATGGACAGGGAGAGAGGGATTGTCCAGTCAGTTGGAGATGGACAGAGAGAGAGGAGGGATTGTCCAGTCAGTTGGAGATGGACAGGCAGAGAGGGATTGTCCAGTTGGTTGGTGGTGGTCATGGAGAGAAGGATTGTCCTGTCGGTTGGAGATGGACAGGGAGATAGGATTGTCGAGTCAGTTGGAGATGGACAGGGAGAGAGGGGTTGTCCAGTCAGTTGGAGATGGACAGGGAGAGAGGGATTGTCCAGTTGGTTGGAGATGTACAGGGAGAGAGGGATAGTCTGGTCAGTTGTAGCTGGACAGGGAGAGAGGGATTGTCCAGTCAGTTGGAGATTTGGAGATGGACAGGGAGAGAGGAGGGATTGTCGAATCAGTCGGAGATGGACAGAGAGGAGGAATTGTACAGTCAGTTGGAGATGGACAGGGAGAGAGAGATTGTCCAGTCGGTTGGAGATGGACAGGGAGATAGAGAATGTCCAGTCAGCAGGAGATGGACAGGCAGAGTGGGCTTGTCCAGTCAATGGGAGATGGAAAGGGAAAGTGGGATTGTCCAGTCGGTTGGAGATGGACAGGGAGAGAGAGGAAGTCCAGTCAGCAGGAGATGGACAGGCAGAGAGGGATTGTCCAGTCATTGGGAGATGGACAGGGACAGTGGGATTGTCCAGTCGGTTGGAGATGGACAGGGAGAGAGAGAATATCTGGTCAGTTGGAGATGGACAGGGAGAGAGGGGTTGTCCAGTCAGTTGGAGATGTACAGGGAGAGAGGGATAGTCTGGTCAGTTGTAGCTGGACAGGGAGAGAGGGATTGTCCAGTCAGTTGGAGATTTGGAGATGGACAGGGAGAGAGGAGGGATCGTCGAATCGGTCGGAGATGGACAGAGAGGAGGAATTGTACAGTCAGTTGGAGATGGACAGGGAGAGAGAGATTGTCCAGTCGGTTGGAGATGGACAGGGAGATAGGGAATGTCCAGTCAGCAGGAGATGGACAGGCAGAGAGGGATTGTCCAGTCAATGGGAGATGGAAAGGGAAAGTGGGATTGTCCAGTCGGTTGGAGATGGACAGGGAGAGAGGAGGGATTGTCCAGTCAGCTGGAGATGGGCAGGGAGAGAGAGATTGTCCAGTCAGTTGGAGATGGACAGGGAGAGAGGGATAGTCCAGTCAATGGGAGATGGACAGGGAAAGTGAGATTGTCCAGTCGGTTGGAGATGGACAGGGGGAGAGAGAATATCTGGTCAGTTGGAGATGGACAGGGAGAGAGGGATTGTCCAGTCAGTTGGAGATGGACAGGGAGAGAGTGGTTGTCCAGTCAGTTGGAGATGGACAGGCAGAGAGGGATTGTCCAGTGGGTTGGAGATGGACAAGGAGAGAGTGATTGTCTAGTCTGTTGGAGTTGAACAGGGAGAGAGGTGGGATTGTACAGTCAGTTGGGGTTGGACAGGGCAAGAGGGAATATCTGGTCAATTGGAGATGGACGGAGAGAGATGGATTGTCCAGTCGGTCGGAGATGGACAGGGATAGAGGGATTGTCCAGTTGGTTGGAGAAGGACAGGCAGAGAGGAATTGTCCAGTGAGTTGGAGATGGACAGGGAGAGAGGGATTTTCCAGTCAGTTGGAGATGGACAAGGAGAGAGAGGTTGTCCAGTCAGTTGGAGATGGACAGGGAGAGAGGGATTGCGCAGTCGGTTGGAGATGTACAGGGAAAGAGGGATAGTCTGGTCAGTTGGAGCTGGACAGGGAGTGAGGAATTGTCCAGTCAGTTGGAGATTTGGAGATGGACAGGGAGAGAGGAGGGATTGTCGAATCGGTTGGAGATGGACAGAGAGGAGGGATTGTCCAGTCAGTTGTAGATGGACAGGGAGAGGGAGATTGTCCAGTCTGTTGGAGATGGACAGGGAGATAGGGAATGTCCAGTCAGTTGGAGAAGGATAGGCAGAGAGGGATTGTCGAGTCAATGGGAGATGGACAGGGAGAGTGGGATTGTCCTGTCGGTTGGAGATAGACAGGCGGAGAGAGAATATCTGGTCAGTTGGAGATGGACATGCAGAGAGGGATTGTCCAGTCAGTTAGAGATGGAGACAGAGAGAGGGATTGTCCACTCGCTTGGTGATGGACAGGGAGAGAGGAAGTATCTGGTCAGCTGGAGATGGACAGGGAGAGAGGGATTGTTCAGTAAGCTGGAGATGGAGAGGCAGAGAGGTATTGTCCAGTTAGCTGGGGATGGACAGGGAGAGAGAGATTGTCCAGTCAGTTGGAGATGGACAGGGAGATAGGGAATGTCCAGTCTGTAAGAGATGGACAGGCAGAGAGGGATTGTCCAGTCAATGGGAGATGGAGAGGGAAAGTGGGATTGTCCTGTCGGTTGGAGATGTACAGGGAGAGATGGATAGTCTGGTCAGTTGGAGCTGGACAGGGAGAGAGGGATTGTCCAGTCAGTTGGAGATTTGGAGATGGACAGGGAGAGAGGAGGGATTGTTGAATCGGTTGGAGATGGACAGAGAGGAGAGATTGTCCAGTCCGTTGGAGATGGACAGGGAGAGAGAGATTGTCCAGTCAGTTGGAGATGGACAGGCAGAGAGGGATTGTCCAGTCAATGGGAGATGGACAGGGAGAGTGCGATTGTCCAGTCGGTTGGAGATGGACAGGGAGAGAGAGAATATCTGGTCAGTTGGAGATGGACAGGGAGAGAGGGATTGTCCAGTCAGTTGGAGATGGACAGAGAGAGAGGAGGGATTGCCAGTCAGTTCGAGATGGACAGGCAGAGAGGGATTGTCCAGTTGGTTGGTGGTGGTCATGGAGAGAAGGATTGTCCTGTCGGTTGGAGATGGACAGGGAGATAGGATTGTCGAGTCAGTTGGAGATGGACAGGGAGAGAGGGGTTGTCCAGTCAGTTGGAGATGTACAGGGAGAGAGGGATAGTCTGGTCAGTTGTAGCTGGACAGGGAGACAGGGATTGTCCAGTCAGTTGGAGATTTGGAGATGGACAGGGAGAGAGGAGGGATTGTCGAATCGGTCGGAGATGGACAGAGAGGAGGAATTGTACAGTCAGTTGGAGATGGACAGGGAGAGAGAGATTGTCCAGTCGGTTGGAGATGGACAGGGAGAGAGGGAATGTCCAGTCAGCAGGAGATGGACAGGCAGAGAGGGATTGTCCAGTCAATGGGAGATGGAAAGGGAAAGTGGGATTGTCCAGTCGGTTAGAGATGTGTAGGGTGAGAGAGAATGTCCAGTCAGCAGGAGATGGACAGGCAGAGTGGTATTGTCCAGTGAATGGGAGATGGAAAGGGAAAGTGGGATTGTCCAGTCAGTTGGAGATGGACAGAGAGAGAGGAGGGATTGTCCAGTCAGTTGGAGATGGACAGGCAGAGAGGGATTGTCCAGTTGGTTGGTGATGGTCAGGGAAGGAAGGATTGTCCTGTCGGTTGGAGATGGACAGGGAGATAGGATTGTCCAGTCAGTTGGAGATGGACAGGGAGAGAGGGATTGTCCAGTCAGTTGGAGATGGAAAGGCAGAGAGGGACTGTGCAGTCAGTTGGGGATGGTCAGGGAGGGAGGGGTTGTCCAGTTGGTTGGAGATGGACAGGCAGAGAGGGATTGTCCAGTCAGTTGGAGATGGGCAGTGATAGAGGGATTGTCCTGTCGGTTGGAGATGGACAGGGAGAGAGGATTGTCCAGTCAGTTGGAGATGGAAAGGCAGAGAGGGATTGTCCAGTCAGTTAGAGATGGATAGGCAGAAAGGGATTGTCCAGTGAGTTGGAGATGGACAGGGAGAGAGGGATTTTCCAGTCAGCTGGAGATGGATAAGGAGAGAGAGGTTGTCCAGTCAGTTGGAGATGGACAGGGAGAGAGGGATTGTGCAGTCGGTTGGAGATGTACAGGGAAAGAGGGATATTCTGGTCAGTTGGAGCTGGACAGGGAGATAGGGAATGTCCAGTCAGTTGGAGATGGACAGGAAGAGAGGAATTGTCCAGTCAATGGGAGATGGAGAGGGAGAGTGGGATTGTCCAGTCGGTTGGAGATGGACAGGGAGAGAGAGAATATCTGGTCCGTTGGAGATGGACAGGGAGAGAGGGATTGTCCAGTCAGTTGGAGATGGACAGAGAGAGAGGAGTGATTGTCCAGTCATTTGGAGATGGGCAGGCAGAGAGGGATTGTCCAGTTGTTTGGTGATGGTCATGGAGAGAAGGGTTGTCCTGTCGGTTGGAGATGGACAGGGAGATAGGATTGTCCAGTCAGTTGGAGATGGACAGGGAGATAGGGAATGTCCAGTCAGTAGGAGATGGACAGGCAGAGAGGGATTGTCCAGTCAATGGGAGATGGACAGGGAAAGTGGGATTGTCCAGTCAGTTGGAGATGGACAGGGAGAGAGGGATTGTCCAGTTGGTTGGTGATGGTCAGGGAAGGAAGGATTGTCCTGTCGGTTGGAGATGGACAGGGAGATAGGATTGTCCAGTCAGTTGGAGATGGACAGGGAGAGAGGGATTGTCCAGTCAGTTGCAGATTGAAAGGCAGAGAGGGACTGTGCAGTCAGTTGGGGATTGTCAGGGAGGGAGGGGTTGTCCAGTTGGTTGGAGATGGACAGGCAGAGAGGGATTGTCCAGTCAGTTGGAAGATGGACTGGGGAAGAGGGATTGTCCAATTGGTTGGAGATGGAAAGGCAGAGAGGGATTGTCCAGTCAATGGGAGATGGACAGGGAGAGTGGGATTTTCCAGTCGGTTGGAGATGGACAGGGAGAGAGAGAATATCTGGTCCGTTGGAGATGGACAGGGAGAGAGGGATTGTCCAGTCAGTTGGAGATGGACAGAGAGAGAGGAGTGATTGTCCAGTCAGTTGGAGATGGGCAGGCAGAGAGGGATTGTCCACTTGTTTGGTGATGGTCATGGAGAGAAGGGTTGTCCTGTCGGTTGGAGATGGACAGGGAGATAGGATTGTCCAGTCAGTTGGAGATGGACAGGGAGATAGGGAATGTCCAGTCAGTAGGAGATGGACAGGCAGAGAGGGATTGTCCAGTCAATGGGAGATGGACAGGGAAAGTGGGATTGTCCAGTCGGTTGGAGATGGACAGGGAGAGAGGGATTGTCCAGTTGGTTGGTGATGGTCAGGGAAGGAAGGATTGTCCTGTCGGTTGGAGATGGACAGGGAGATTGGATTGTCCAGTCAGTTGGAGATGGACAGGGAGAGAGGGATTGTCCAGTCAGTTGCAGATGGAAAGGCAGAGAGGGACTGTGCAGTCAGTTGGGGATGGTCAGGGAGGGAGGGGTTGTCCAGTTGGTTGGAGATGGACAGGCAGAGAGGGATTGTCCAGTCAGTTGGAGATGGGCAGGGATAGAGGGATTGTCCTGTCGGTTGGAGATGGACAGGGAGAGAGGATTGTCCAGTCAGTTGGAGATGGACAGGGAGAGAGGGAGTGTCCAGTCAGTTGGAAGATGGACTGGGAAAGGGGGATTGTCCAATTGGTTGGAGATGGAAAGGCAGAGAGGGATTGTCCAGTCAGTTAGAGATGGACAGGGAGAGAGGGATTATGCAGTCGGTTGGAGATGTACAGGGAAAGAGGGATAGTCTGGTCAGTTGGAGCTGGACAGGGAGAAGGAATTGTCCAGTCAGTTGGAGATTTGGAGATGGACAGGGAGAGAGGAGGGATTGTTGAATTGGTTGGAGATGGACAGAGAGGAGGGATTCTCCAGTCAGTTGTAGATGGACAGGGAGAGAGGGATTGTCCAGTCAGTTGGAGATGGACAGGGAGATAGAGAATGTCCAGTCAGTTGGAGATGGACAGGCAGAGAGGAATTGTCCAGTCAATGGGAGATGGAGAGTGAGAGTGGGATTGTCCAGTCGGTTGGAGATGGACAGGGAGAGAGAGAATATCTGGTCCGTTGGAGATGGACAGGGAGAGAGGGATTGTCCAGTCAGCTGGAGATGGACAGAGAGAGAGGAGTGATTGTCCAGTCAGTTGGAGATGGGCAGGCAGAGAGGGATTGTCCAGTTGTTTGGTGATGGTCATGGAGAGAAGGGTTGTCCTGTCGGTTGGTGATGAACAGGGAGATAGGATTGTCCAGTCAGTTGGAGATGGACAGGGAGATAAGGAATGTCCAGTCAGTAGGAGATGGACAGGCAGAGAGGGATTGTCCAGTCAATGGGAGATGGACAGGGAAAGTGGGATTGTCCAGTCGGTTGGAGATGGACAGGGAGAAAGGGATTGTCCAGTTGGTTGGTGATGGTCAGTGAAGGAAGGATTGTCCTGTCGGTTGGAGATGGACAGGGAGATAGGATTGTCCAGTCAGTTGGAGATGGACAGGGAGAGAGGGATTGTCCAGTCAGTTGGAGATGGAAAGGCAGAGAGGGACTGTGCAGTCAGTTGGGGATGGTCAGGGAGGGAGGGGTTGTCCAGTTGGTTGGAGATGGACAGGTAGAGAGGGATTGTCCAGGGAGTTGGAGATGGACAGGGATAGAGGGATTGTCCTGTCGGTTGGAGATGGACAGGGAGAGAGGGATTGTCCAGTCAGTTGGAAGATGGACTGGGGAAGAGGGATTGTCCAATTGGTTGGAGATGGAACGGCAGAGAGGGATTGTCCAGTCAATGGGAGATGGAGAGGGAGAGTGGGATTGTCCAGTCGGTTGGAGATGGACAGGGAGAGAGCGAATATCTGGTCCGTTGGAGATGGACAGGGAGAGAGGGATTGTCCAGTCAGTTGGAGATGGACAGGGAGAGAGGGATTGTCCAGTTAGTTAGAGATGGACAGGGAGAGAGGGATTGTGCAGTCGGTTGGAGATGTACAGGGAAAGAGGGATAGTCTGGTCAGTTGGAGCTGGACAGGGAGAAGGAATTGTCCAGTCAGTTGGAGATTTGGAGATGGACAGGGAGAGAGGAGGGATTGTCGAATCGGTTGGAGATGGACAGAGAGGAGGGATTGTCCAGTCAGTTGTAGATGGACAGGGAGAGAGAGATTGTCCAGTCAGTTGGAGATGGACAGGGAGATAGGGAATGTCCAGTCAGTTGGAGATGTACAGGCAGAGAGGAATTGTCCAGTCAGTGGGAGATGGAGAGGGAGAGTGGGATTGTCCAGTCGGTTGGAGATGGACAAGGAGAGAGAGAATATCTGGTCCGTTGGAGATGGACAGGGAGAGAGGGATTGTCCAGTCAGTTGGAGATGGACAGAGAGAGAGGAGTGATTGTCCAGTCATTTGGAGATGGGCAGGCAGAGAGGGATTGTCCAGTTGTTTGGTGATGGTCATGGAGAGAAGGGTTGTCCTGTCGGTTGGAGATGGACAGGGAGATAGGATTGTCCAGTCAGTTGGAGATGGACAGGGAGATAGGGAATGTCCAGTCAGTAGGAGATGGACAGGCAGAGAGGGATTGTCCAGTCAATGGGAGATGGACAGGGAAAGTCGGATTGTCCAGTCAGTTGGAGATGGACAGGGAGAGAGGGATTGTCCAGTTGGTTGGTGATGGTCAGGGAAGGAAGGATTGTCCTGTCGGTTGGAGATGGACAGGGAGATAGGATTGTCCAGTCAGTTGGAGATGGACAGGGAGAGAGGGATTGTCCAGTCAGTTGCAGATGGAAAGGCAGAGAGGGACTTTGCAGTCAGTTGGGGATGGTCAGGGAGGGAGGGGTTGTCCAGTTGGTTGGAGATGGACAGGCAGAGAGGGATTGTCCAGTCAGTTGGAGATGGGCAGGGATAGAGGGATTGTCCTGTCGGTTGGAGATGGACAGGGAGAGAGGATTGTCCAGTCAGTTGGAGATGGACAGGGAGAGAGGGAGTGTCCAGTCAGTTGGAAGATGGACTGGGAAAGAGGGATTGTCCAATTGGTTGGAGATGGAAAGGCAGAGAGGGATTGTCCAGTCAGTTAGAGATGGACAGGGAGAGAGGGATTGTGCAGTCGGTTGGAGATGTACAGGGAAAGAGGGATAGTCTGGTCAGTTGGAGCTGGACAGGGAGAAGGAATTGTCCAGTCAGTTGGAGATTTGGAGATGGACAGGGAGAGAGGAGGGATTGTTGAATTGGTTGGAGATGGACAGAGAGGAGGGATTCTCCAGTCAGTTGTAGATGGACAGGGAGAGAGGGATTGTCCAGTCAGTTGGAGATGGACAGGGAGATAGAGAATGTCCAGTCAGTTGGAGATGGACAGGCAGAGAGGAATTGTCCAGTCAATGGGAGATGGAGAGGGAGAGTGGGATTGTCCAGTCGGTTGGAGATGGACAGGGAGAGAGAGAATATCTGGTCCGTTGGAGATGGACAGGGAGAGAGGGATTGTCCAGTCAGCTGGAGATGGACAGAGAGAGAGGAGTGATTGTCCAGTCAGTTGGAGATGGGCAGGCAGAGAGGGATTGTCCAGTTGTTTGGTGATGGTCATGGAGAGAAGGGTTGTCCTGTCGGTTGGTGATGAACAGGGAGATAGGATTGTCCAGTCAGTTGGAGATGGACAGGGAGATAAGGAATGTCCAGTCAGTAGGAGATGGACAGGCAGAGAGGGATTGTCCAGTCAATGGGAGATGGACAGGGAAAGTGGGATTGTCCAGTCGGTTGGAGATGGACAGGGAGAGAGGGATTGTCCAGTTGGTTGGTGATGGTCAGGGAAGGAAGGATTGTCCTGTCGGTTGGAGATGGACAGGGAGATAGGATTGTCCAGTCAGTTGGAGATGGACAGGGAGAGAGGGATTGTCCAGTCAGTTGGAGATGGAAAGGCAGAGAGGGACTGTGCAGTCAGTTGGGGATGGTCAGGGAGGGAGGGGTTGTCCAGTTGGTTGGAGATGGACAGGTAGAGAGGGATTGTCCAGTGAGTTGGAGATGGACAGGGATAGAGGGATTGTCCTGTCGGTTGGAGATGGACAGGGAGAGAGGGATTGTCCCGTCAGTTGGAAGATGGACTGGGGAAGAGGGATTGTCCAATTGGTTGGAGATGGAACGGCAGAGAGGGATTGTCCAGTCAATGGGAGATGGAGAGGGAGAGTGGGATTGTCCAGTCGGTTGGAGATGGACAGGGAGAGAGCGAATATCTGGTCCGTTGGAGATGGACAGGGAGAGAGGGATTGTCCAGTCAGTTGGAGATGGACAGAGAGAGAGGAGTGATTGTCCAGTCAGTTGGAGATGGGCAGGCAGAGAGGGATTGTCCACTTGTTTGGTGATGGTCATGGAGAGAAGGGTTGTCCTGTCGGTTGGAGATGGACAGGGAGATAGGATTGTCCAGTCAGTTGGAGATGGACAGGGAGATAGGGAATGTCCAGTCAGTAGGAGATGGACAGGCAGAGAGGGATTGTCCAGTCAATGGGAGATGGACAGGGAAAGTGGGATTGTCCAGTCGGTTGGAGATGGACAGGGAGAGACGGATTGTCCAGTTGGTTGGTGATGGTCAGGGAAGGAAGGATTGTCCTGTCGGTTGGAGATGGACAGGGAGATAGAGAATGTCCAGTCAGCAGGAGATGGACAGGCAGAGAGGGCTTGTCCAGTCAATGGGAGATGGACAGGGAGAGTGGGATTGTCCAGTCGGTTGGAGATGGAAAGGGGGAGAGAGAATATCTGGTCAGTTGGAGATGGACAGGGAGAGAGGGATTGTCCAGTCAGTTGGAGATGGACAGGGAGAGAGTGGTTGTCCAGTCAGTTGGAGATGGACAGGCAGAGAGGGATTGTCCAGTTGTTTGGTGATGGTCATGGAGAGAAGGGTTGTCCTGTCGGCTGGAGATGGACAGGGAGATAGGATTGTCCAGTCAGTTGGAGATGGACAGGGAGATAGGGATTGTCCAGTCAGTTGGAGATGGAAAGGCAGAGAGGGACTGTACAGTCGGTTGGGGATGGTCAGGGAGGGAGGGGTTGTCCAGTTGGTTGGAGATGGGCAGGCAGAGAGGGATTGTCTAGTCAGTTGGAGATGGGCAGGGATAGAGGGATTGTCCTGTCGGTTGGAGTTGGACAGGGAGAGAGGATTGTCCAGTCAGTTGGAGATGGACAGGCAGAGAGGGATTGTCCAGTCAGTTGGAAGATGGACTGGGAAAGAGGGATTGTCCAATTGGTTGGAGATGGAAAGGCAGAGAGGGATTGTCCAGTCAGTTGGAGATTTGGAGATGGACAGGGAGAGAGGAGGGATTGTCGAATTGGTTGGAGATGGACAGAGAGGAGGGATTGTCCAGTCAGTTGTAGATGGACAGGGAGAGAGAGATTGTCCAGTCAGTTGGAGATGGACAGGGAGATAGGGAATGTCCAGTCAGTTGGAGAAGGACAGGCACAGAGGGATTGTCGAGTCAATGGGAGATGGACAGGGAGAGTGAGATTGTCCAGTCGGTTGGAGATGGACAGGGGCAGAGAGAATATCTGGTCAGTTGGAGATGGACAGGGAGAGAGGGATTGTCCAGTCAGTTGGAGATGGACAGGGAGAGAGTGGTTGTCCAGTCAGTTGGAGATGGACAGGCAGAGAGGGATTGTCCAGACAGTTGGGGATGGACGGCAAGAGAGGAATTGTGCAGTCTGTTGGAGATGGACAGGGAGAGAGGGATTGTCCAGACAGTTGGAGATGGACAGGGAGAGAGAGATTGTCCAATTGGTTGGAGATGGAAAGGCAGAGAGGGATTGTCCAGTCAGTTAGAGATGGATAGGCAGAAAGGGATTGTCTATTCAGTTGGAGATGGACAGGGAGAGAGGGATTGTCCAGTGAGTTGGAGATGGACAGGGAGAGAGGGAGTTTCCAGTCAGTTGGAGATGGATAGGAGAGAGAGGTTGTCCAGTCAGTTGGAGATGGACGGGGAGAGAGGGATTGTGCAGTCGGTTGGAGATGTACAGGGAAAGAGGGATAGTCTGGTCAGTTGGAGCTGGACAGGGAGAGAGGAATTGTCCAGTCAGTTGGAGATTGACAGGGAGAGAGGATTGTCCAGTCAGTTGGAGATGGACAGGGAGTGAGGGATTGTCCAGTCAGTTGGAAGATGTACTGGGGAAGAGGGATTGTCCAATTGGTTGGAGATGGAAAGGCAGAGAGGGATTGTCCAGTCAGTTAGAGATGGATAGGCAGAAAGGGATTGTGCATTCAGTTGGAGATGGACAGGCAGAGAGGGATTGTCCAGTGAGTTGGAGATGGACAGGGAGAGAGTGATTTTCCAGTCAGTTGGAGATGGACAAGGAGAGAGACGTTGTCCAGTCAGTTGGAGATGGACAGGGAGAGAGGGATTGTGCAGTCGGTTGGAGATGTTGAGGGAAAGAGGGATAGTCTGGTCAGTTGGAGCTGGACAGGGAGAGAGGAATTGTCCAGTCAGTTGGAGATTTGGAGATGGACAGGGAGAGAGGAGGGATTGTCGAATCGGTTGGAGATGGACAGAGAGGAGGCATTGTCCAGTCAGTTGTAGATGGAGAGGGAGAGAGAGATTGTCCAGTCAGTTGGAGATGGACAGGGAGATAGGGAATGTCCAGTCAGTTGGAGAAGGACAGGCAGAGAGGGATTGTCGAGTCAATGGGAGATGGACAGGGAGAGTGGGATTGTCCAGTCGGTTGGTGATGGACAGAGAGTGAGAGAATATCTGGTCAGTTGGAGATGGACAGGGAGAGAGGGATTGTCCAGTTGGTTGTTGATGGTCATGGAGTGAAGGATTGTCCTGTCGGTTGGAGATGGACAGGGAGATAGGATTGTCCAGTCAGTTGGAGATGGATAGGGAGAGAGGGATTGTCCAGTCAGTTGGAGATGGACAGGGAGAGAGGGTTTGTCCAGTCAGTTGGAGATGGACAGGGAGAGAGAGATTGTCCAGTCGGTTGGAGATGTACAGGGAGAGAGGGATAGTCTGGTCAGTTGGAGCTGGACAGGGAGAGAGGGATTGTTCAGTCAGTTGGAGATTTGGAGATGGACAGGGAGAGAGGAGGGATTGTCGAATCGGTTGTAGATGGACAGAGAGGAGTGATTGTCCAGTCAATTGGAGATGGGCAGGGAGAGAGAGATTGTCCACTCAGTTGGAGATGGACAGGGAGATAGGGAATGTCTAGTCAGTAGGAGATGGACAGGGAGAGAGGGATTGTCCAGTCAATGGGAGATGGACAGGGAAAGTGGGATTGTCCAGTCGGTTGGAGATGGACAGGGAGAGAGAGAATATCTGGTCAGTTGGAGATGGACAGGGAGAGAGGGATTGTCCAGTCAGTTGGAGATGGACAGGGAGAGAGTGGTTATCCAGTCAGTTGGAGATGGACAGGCAGAGAGGGATTGTCCAGTCAGTTGGAGATGGACAGCGAGAGAGGAATTGTGCAGTCTGTTGGAGATGGACAGGCAGAGAGGGATTGTCCAGACAGTTGGAGATGGACAAGGAGAGAGGTGGGATTGTACAGTCAGTTGGGGATGGACAGGGCAAGAGGGAATATCTGGGCAATTGGAGATGGACGGAGGGAGATGGATTGTCCAGTCGGTCGGAGATGGACAGGGACAGAGGGATTGTCCAGTTGGTTGGAGAAGGACAGGCAGAGAGGGATTGTCCAGTCAGATGGAGATGGAGAGGGAGAGAGGGATTGTCCAGTCAGATGGAGATGGAGAGGGAGAGAGGGATTGTCCAGTCAGATGGAGATGGAGAGGGAGAGAGGGATTGTCCAGTCAGTTGGAGATTTGGAGATGGAGAGGGAGAGATGAGGGATTGCGGAATCGGTTGGAGATGGACAGAGAGGAGGGATTGTCCGGTCAGTTGGAGATGGACAGGGAGAGAGAGATTGTCCAGTCAGTTGGAGATGGACAGGCAGAGAGGGATTGTCCAGTCATTGGGAGATGGACAGGGACAGTGGGATTGTCCAGTCGGTTGGAGATGGACAGGGAGAGAGAGAATATCTGGTCAGTTGGAGATGGACAGGGAGAGAGGGATTGTCCAGTCAGTTGGAGATGGACAGAGAGAGAGGAGGGATTGTCCAGTCAGTTGGAGATGGACAGGCAGAGAGGGATTGTCCAGTTGGTTGGTGGTGGTCATGGAGAGAAGGATTGTCCTGTCGGTTGGAGATGGACAGGGAGATAGGATTGTCGAGTCAGTTGGAGATGGACAGGGAGAGAGGGGTTGTCCAGTCAGTTGGAGATGGACAGGGAGAGAGGGATTGTCCAGTTGGTTGGAGATGTACAGGGAGAGAGGGATAGTCTGGTCAGTTGTAGCTGGACAGGGAGAGAGGGATTGTCCAGTCTGTTGGAGATTTGGAGATGGACAGGGAGAGAGGAGGGATTGTCGAATCAGTCGGAGATGGACAGAGAGGAGGAATTGTACAGTCAGTTGGAGATGGACAGGGAGAGAGAGATTGTCCAGTCGGTTGGAGATGGACAGGGAGATAGAGAATGTCCAGTCAGCAGGAGATGGACAGGCAGAGTGGGCTTGTCCAGTCAATGGGAGATGGAAAGGGAAAGTGGGATTGTCCAGTCGGTTGGAGATGGACAGGGAGAGAGAGGAAGTCCAGTCAGCAGGAGATGGACAGGCAGAGAGGGATTGTCCAGTCATTGGGAGATGGACAGGGACAGTGGGATTGTCCAGTCGGTTGGAGATGGACAGGGAGAGAGAGAATATCTGGTCAGTTGGAGATGGACAGGGAGAGAGGGGTTGTCCAGTCAGTTGGAGATGTACAGGGAGAGAGGGATAGTCTGGTCAGTTGTAGCTGGACAGGGAGAGAGGGATTGTCCAGTCAGTTGGAGATTTGGAGATGGACAGGGAGAGAGGAGGGATCGTCGAATCGGTCGGAGATGGACAGAGAGGAGGAATTGTACAGTCAGTTGGAGATGGACAGGGAGAGAGAGATTGTCCAGTCGGTTGGAGATGGACAGGGAGATAGGGAATGTCCAGTCAGCAGGAGATGGACAGGCAGAGAGGGATTGTCCAGTCAATGGGAGATGGAAAGGGAAAGTGGGATTGTCCAGTCGGTTGGAGATGGACAGGGAGAGAGGAGGGATTGTCCAGTCAGCTGGAGATGGGCAGGGAGAGAGAGATTGTCCAGTCAGTTTGGAGATGGACAGGGAGAGAGGGATAGTCTGGTCAGTTGTAGCTGGACAGGGAGACAGGGATTGTCCAGTCAGTTGGAGATTTGGAGATGGACAGGGAGAGAGGAGGGATTGTCGAATCGGTCGGAGATGGACAGAGAGGAGGAATTGTACAGTCAGTTGGAGATGGACAGGGAGAGAGAGATTGTCCAGTCGGTTGGAGATGGACAGGGAGAGAGGGAATGTCCAGTCAGCAGGAGATGGACAGGCAGAGAGGGATTGTCCAGTCAATGGGAGATGGAAAGGGAAAGTGGGATTGTCCAGTCGGTTAGAGATGTGTAGGGTGAGAGAGAATGTCCAGTCAGCAGGAGATGGACAGGCAGAGTGGTATTGTCCAGTGAATGGGAGATGGAAAGGGAAAGTGGGATTGTCCAGTCAGTTGGAGATGGACAGAGAGAGAGGAGGGATTGTCCAGTCAGTTGGAGATGGACAGGCAGAGAGGGATTGTCCAGTTGGTTGGTGATGGTCAGGGAAGGAAGGATTGTCCTGTCGGTTGGAGATGGACAGGGAGATAGGATTGTCCAGTCAGTTGGAGATGGACAGGGAGAGAGGGATTGTCCAGTCAGTTGGAGATGGAAAGGCAGAGAGGGACTCTGCAGTCAGTTGGGGATGGTCAGGGAGGGAGGGGTTGTCCAGTTGGTTGGAGATGGACAGGCAGAGAGGGATTGTCCAGTCAGTTGGAGATGGGCAGTGATAGAGGGATTGTCCTGTCGGTTGGAGATGGACAGGGAGAGAGGATTGTCCAGTCAGTTGGAGATGGAAAGGCAGAGAGGGATTGTCCAGTCAGTTAGAGATGGATAGGCAGAAAGGGATTGTCCAGTGAGTTGGAGATGGACAGGGAGAGAGGGATTTTCCAGTCAGCTGGAGATGGATAAGGAGAGAGAGGTTGTCCAGTCAGTTGGAGATGGACAGGGAGAGAGGGATTGTGCAGTCGGTTGGAGATGTACAGGGAAAGAGGGATATTCTGGTCAGTTGGAGCTGGACAGGGAGATAGGGAATGTCCAGTCAGTTGGAGATGGACAGGAAGAGAGGAATTGTCCAGTCAATGGGAGATGGAGAGGGAGAGTGGGATTGTCCAGTCGGTTGGAGATGGACAGGGAGAGAGAGAATATCTGGTCCGTTGGAGATGGACAGGGAGAGAGGGATTGTCCAGTCAGTTGGAGATGGACAGAGAGAGAGGAGTGATTGTCCAGTCATTTGGAGATGGGCAGGCAGAGAGGGATTGTCCAGTTGTTTGGTGATGGTCATGGAGAGAAGGGTTGTCCTGTCGGTTGGAGATGGACAGGGAGATAGGATTGTCCAGTCAGTTGGAGATGGACAGGGAGATAGGGAATGTCCAGTCAGTAGGAGATGGACAGGCAGAGAGGGATTGTCCAGTCAATGGGAGATGGACAGGGAAAGTGGGATTGTCCAGTCAGTTGGAGATGGACAGGGAGAGAGGGATTGTCCAGTTGGTTGGTGATGGTCAGGGAAGGAAGGATTGTCCTGTCGGTTGGAGATGGACAGGGAGATAGGATTGTCCAGTCAGTTGGAGATGGACAGGGAGAGAGGGATTGTCCAGTCAGTTGCAGATTGAAAGGCAGAGAGGGACTGTGCAGTCAGTTGGGGATTGTCAGGGAGGGAGGGGTTGTCCAGTTGGTTGGAGATGGACAGGCAGAGAGGGATTGTCCAGTCAGTTGGAAGATGGACTGGGGAAGAGGGATTGTCCAATTGGTTGGAGATGGAAAGGCAGAGAGGGATTGTCCAGTCAATGGGAGATGGACAGGGAGAGTGGGATTTTCCAGTCGGTTGGAGATGGACAGGGAGAGAGAGAATATCTGGTCCGTTGGAGATGGACAGGGAGAGAGGGATTGTCCAGTCAGTTGGAGATGGACAGAGAGAGAGGAGTGATTGTCCAGTCAGTTGGAGATGGGCAGGCAGAGAGGGATTGTCCACTTGTTTGGTGATGGTCATGGAGAGAAGGGTTGTCCTGTCGGTTGGAGATGGACAGGGAGATAGGATTGTCCAGTCAGTTGGAGATGGACAGGGAGATAGGGAATGTCCAGTCAGTAGGAGATGGACAGGCAGAGAGGGATTGTCCAGTCAATGGGAGATGGACAGGGAAAGTGGGATTGTCCAGTCGGTTGGAGATGGACAGGGAGAGAGGGATTGTCCAGTTGGTTGGTGATGGTCAGGGAAGGAAGGATTGTCCTGTCGGTTGGAGATGGACAGGGAGATTGGATTGTCCAGTCAGTTGGAGATGGACAGGGAGAGAGGGATTGTCCAGTCAGTTGCAGATGGAAAGGCAGAGAGGGACTGTGCAGTCAGTTGGGGATGGTCAGGGAGGGAGGGGTTGTCCAGTTGGTTGGAGATGGACAGGCAGAGAGGGATTGTCCAGTCAGTTGGAGATGGGCAGGGATAGAGGGATTGTCCTGTCGGTTGGAGATGGACAGGGAGAGAGGATTGTCCAGTCAGTTGGAGATGGACAGGGAGAGAGGGAGTGTCCAGTCAGTTGGAAGATGGACTGGGAAAGGGGGATTGTCCAATTGGTTGGAGATGGAAAGGCAGAGAGGGATTGTCCAGTCAGTTAGAGATGGACAGGGAGAGAGGGATTATGCAGTCGGTTGGAGATGTACAGGGAAAGAGGGATAGTCTGGTCAGTTGGAGCTGGACAGGGAGAAGGAATTGTCCAGTCAGTTGGAGATTTGGAGATGGACAGGGAGAGAGGAGGGATTGTTGAATTGGTTGGAGATGGACAGAGAGGAGGGATTCTCCAGTCAGTTGTAGATGGACAGGGAGAGAGGGATTGTCCAGTCAGTTGGAGATGGACAGGGAGATAGAGAATGTCCAGTCAGTTGGAGATGGACAGGCAGAGAGGAATTGTCCAGTCAATGGGAGATGGAGAGTGAGAGTGGGATTGTCCAGTCGGTTGGAGATGGACAGGGAGAGAGAGAATATCTGGTCCGTTGGAGATGGACAGGGAGAGAGGGATTGTCCAGTCAGCTGGAGATGGACAGAGAGAGAGGAGTGATTGTCCAGTCAGTTGGAGATGGGCAGGCAGAGAGGGATTGTCCAGTTGTTTGGTGATGGTCATGGAGAGAAGGGTTGTCCTGTCGGTTGGTGATGAACAGGGAGATAGGATTGTCCAGTCAGTTGGAGATGGACAGGGAGATAAGGAATGTCCAGTCAGTAGGAGATGGACAGGCAGAGAGGGATTGTCCAGTCAATGGGAGATGGACAGGGAAAGTGGGATTGTCCAGTCGGTTGGAGATGGACAGGGAGAAAGGGATTGTCCAGTTGGTTGGTGATGGTCAGTGAAGGAAGGATTGTCCTGTCGGTTGGAGATGGACAGGGAGATAGGATTGTCCAGTCAGTTGGAGATGGACAGGGAGAGAGGGATTGTCCAGTCAGTTGGAGATGGAAAGGCAGAGAGGGACTGTGCAGTCAGTTGGGGATGGTCAGGGAGGGAGGGGTTGTCCAGTTGGTTGGAGATGGACAGGTAGAGAGGGATTGTCCAGTGAGTTGGAGATGGACAGGGATAGAGGGATTGTCCTGTCGGTTGGAGATGGACAGGGAGAGAGGGATTGTCCAGTCAGTTGGAAGATGGACTGGGGAAGAGGGATTGTCCAATTGGTTGGAGATGGAACGGCAGAGAGGGATTGTCCAGTCAATGGGAGATGGAGAGGGAGAGTGGGATTGTCCAGTCGGTTGGAGATGGACAGGGAGAGAGCGAATATCTGGTCCGTTGGAGATGGACAGGGAGAGAGGGATTGTCCAGTCAGTTGGAGATGGACAGGGAGAGAGGGATTGTCCAGTTAGTTAGAGATGGACAGGGAGAGAGGGATTGTGCAGTCGGTTGGAGATGTACAGGGAAAGAGGGATAGTCTGGTCAGTTGGAGCTGGACAGGGAGAAGGAATTGTCCAGTCAGTTGGAGATTTGGAGATGGACAGGGAGAGAGGAGGGATTGTCGAATCGGTTGGAGATGGACAGAGAGGAGGGATTGTCCAGTCAGTTGTAGATGGACAGGGAGAGAGAGATTGTCCAGTCAGTTGGAGATGGACAGGGAGATAGGGAATGTCCAGTCAGTTGGAGATGTACAGGCAGAGAGGAATTGTCCAGTCAGTGGGAGATGGAGAGGGAGAGTGGGATTGTCCAGTCGGTTGGAGATGGACAAGGAGAGAGAGAATATCTGGTCCGTTGGAGATGGACAGGGAGAGAGGGATTGTCCAGTCAGTTGGAGATGGACAGAGAGAGAGGAGTGATTGTCCAGTCATTTGGAGATGGGCAGGCAGAGAGGGATTGTCCAGTTGTTTGGTGATGGTCATGGAGAGAAGGGTTGTCCTGTCGGTTGGAGATGGACAGGGAGATAGGATTGTCCAGTCAGTTGGAGATGGACAGGGAGATAGGGAATGTCCAGTCAGTAGGAGATGGACAGGCAGAGAGGGATTGTCCAGTCAATGGGAGATGGACAGGGAAAGTCGGATTGTCCAGTCAGTTGGAGATGGACAGGGAGAGAGGGATTGTCCAGTTGGTTGGTGATGGTCAGGGAAGGAAGGATTGTCCTGTCGGTTGGAGATGGACAGGGAGATAGGATTGTCCA
>NW_027276189.1:0-43211 GCF_030028105.1 Mobula birostris
GTCTCAGCTAACTCTATATCAGCCTCTGCAGTCTTTCTGGACACAGGCCGAGTCACTGCACAACCAGGATGAACCTGTGAGTCCATGGGCAGGGCCTCAATGCTGCAGGCTGCCTGTCAGTTTTATTGCTGAGAACACATTTCCGCTGGCGAGGTCATTACCGAGTAAGACTTCCACGACTTTCATCGGTAGTTCGGGCCTCACCCCGATTGTGACTAGTCCAGAGACCAAGTCGCTTTGTAGGTGTACCTGGTGCAAAGACACTGCTTCAGTCCCTTCCCCAATACCTTTGACCCTGACCTCCCCAGTCTGGGTCTCTGAGCTACACTCTAATACACTCTTTAATATCGATGACTGACACGCTCCCCTGTCTCTCCAGATCCGCACTGGAACTGGGTTTAACCCCTCCTTCACCGATACCAATCGGTGGAGATAAACCTCTCGCGCCCTTCCTGAACATTGTTAGTCCTCTCCTAGCCACCGGTCTCTGATAATAATCGGAACCGTGTTCTCCTTTCGGTAATCTCTCTCGTCTCTATCTTATTTGCACCTTGCATGTTCCCCCATTGTCCTCTTATCGGCATCAATCTTCTGATAACTGGTTCTTTTGTCATAGCTTCCCATACCTTCCCCCATATGGCCGTTTTCGTGCACCTCTCACAGATTCCCCTATATTGCTCTGTTTTCGTGCACCCCTCATACCAACCCCTGTATTGCTGTGATTTTGCACACCTCCAATAGCTTCCCCTATATAGCTCTGTTTTCTCGCACCTCCCATAGCTTCCCCTATATTGCTGTTTTTGCGCACCTCTGTTAGTTTCCCCTATATCGCTGTGTTTTCACACACCTGCCATAGATTCCCCTTTTTAGGTGTGTTTTCGCTCATCTCTCATAACTTCCCCTATATTGCTGTGTTTTTGCACACCTCTGTTAGTTTCCCTTATATCGCTGTGTTTGTGCACACCTCTCATACATTCCCCTATATTGCTGTGTTTTCGTGCACCTCCATAGTTTCCACAATAACGCTGTTTTCGTGCACCTGTCATACCTTCACCTGTATCACCCTGTATTCGCGCACCTACCAGAGCTTCCCCTTACTGCTGTGTTTTCGCGCACCTCCTATACATTCCCCAATATGGCTGTGTTTTTGCGTACCTCTCATACCTTCCCCTGTATCCGCCGTGTTTTCGCGTACCTCTCATACCTTCCCCTGTATCGCCGTGTTTTAGAGCATCTTCAATCGCTTCCCCTCTATCGCTCTGTTTTCGTGCACCTCCCATAACTTTCCCTACATGGCTCTGTTTTCGCTCATCTCTCATACCTTCTCCTATATCGCCGTGTTTCCGCACAACTCTCGTACATTCACACATATCGCCGTGTGTTCGCACACCACTCATAGCTTACCCATATCACTGTTTTTGCACCCCTCTCATAACTTCGCCTATATCGCTGTGTATTTGTACACCTCCCATACCTTCCCCGTATCGCTGTGTTTTCGCACACCTCCCATACCTTCCAAAATATGGCTGTGTTTTGCGAAACTCCAGAGCTTCCCCTATATCATTGTGTTTTCATGCACCTCCCATAGTTTCCACAATAATGCTGTGGTTTTCGCGCACCTCTCTGTCCCTTCCTCTATATCGCCGTGTTTTTGTGCACCTCCCATAGATTCCCCAATAACGCTGTTTTTTCGCACATCTCTCATACCTTCCCCTGTATAGCCGTGTTTTCGCGCACCTCTCATACCTTCCCCTATATTGCCATGTTTTTCAGCACCTCGCATAGCTTCCCCTATATCACTGTGTTTTCGTGCACCTGTCATACCTTCCCCTACATCTCTGTGTTTTCGTGCACCTCTCATACATTCCCTATATCGCTGTTTTCGCTCACCTCTCCTAGCTTTGCTATATTGCCGTGTTCTCGCGCACCTCTTATACTTTCCACTTTTTAGCAGTGTTGTCGCTCATATCTCATACCTTCCCCTATATCGCCCTGTTTTCGCGCACCTCTCAGACCTTCCCCTATATCTCTATCTTTTCTCGCACCTCCCATAGCTTCCCCTATATTGCTATGTTTTCGTGCACCTCCCATACCTTCCCCAATATGGCTATGCTTTTGCGTACCTCTCATACTTTCCCCTGTATCGTTGCGTTTTCGCACACCTCTCATAGCTTCCTCTGTATCGCTCTGTTTTCCCCGCACCTCCCATAGGCTCACTAATGTCATTGTGTTTTTGCGCACCTCTGATACCTTCCCCCTATATCGCTCTGTTTTCGCTCATCTCTTATAGTTTCCCCTATATAGCCGTGTTTTCGCGCACCCTCCAGAGTTTTCCCTATATCGCTGTATTTTCGTGCACCTCCCATAGTTTCCCCAATATGGCTGTGCTTTCATGCACCTCTCATACCTTCCCCTATATCAACGTGTTTTCAAGCACCTCCCATAGCTTCCCCTCTATTGCTGTGTTTTCGCACACCTCACATACCTTCCCCAATATGGCTGTGTTTTCGCACACCTCTCATACGTTGCCCTTTATCGCCGTGTTTTCAGATACCTCCCATTGCTTCCCCTTACTGCTGTGTTTTCCCGAACCTCCCATACATTCCCCGATATGGCTGTGTTTTCGCGCACCTCTCATGCCTTCCCCTGTATCGCCGTGTTTTCGAGCACCTCCCATAGCTTCCCCTCTATCGCTGTGTTTTCGCTCAGCTCTTATAGCTTCCCCTATATCATCGTGTTTTCACACACCTCCCAGAGCTTCCCCCATATCTCTGTGTTTTGATGCACCTTTCATACCTTCCACTATATCGCAGTGTTTTCACTCACCTCTCATACATGCCCCTTTTTCGCCGTGTTTTCATGCACCTCCCATAGCTTCCCCTATATGGCTGTGTTTTCGCGCACCTCTCACAGATTCCCCTATATGGCTGTGTTTTTGCGCACCTCTCATAACTTCCCCTGTATCGCTGTGTTTTCACACACTTCCCATAGGTTCCCCTATTTTGCTGTGTTTTCGCGCACCTCGCATAGCTTCCCCTATAACACTGTGTTTTGATTCACCTATCATACCTTTCCCTATATCGCTGTGCTTTCGTGCACCTCCCATAGTTTCACAATAATGGTGTGTTTTCGCTCACCTCCCATAGCTTCCCCTATATCGCTGTGTTTTGATGCACCTATCATACCTTCCACTATATCGCAGTGTTTTCCCGCACCTCTCATACATTCCCCTCTTTCACCGTGTTTTCGTGCACCACCCATAGCTTGCCCAATATGGCTGTGTTTTCGTGCACATCCCATAACTTCCCCAATATGGCTGTGTTTTTGCGCACCTCCCATAGCTTCCCCTATATTACTGTGTTTTGATGCACCTATCATAACTTCCCCTCTAACGCTGTGTATTGGCTCACCTCTCATATCTTTGCCTATATCACCGTGTTATCGCGCACTTATCATACCTTCCACTTTTTAGCTGTGTTTTCACTCATCTCTCATACATTCCCTTATATCACCGTGTTTTTGCGCACCTCTCATACCTTCACGTATATCGCCATGCTTTCGCACACCTCTCAAGGCTTCCCCATATCACTGTGTTTTCGCACAGCTCTCATAACTTCCCCTATATCACCCAGTTTTCGCGCACCTCCGATACCTTCCCCTGTTTCGCTGTGTTTTCGCGCACCTCTCATAGCTTCCCCTCTATCGTGTTTTTGCGCACCTCCCATAACTTCCCCAATATGGCTGTGTTTTCGCGCACCTCCATAGCTTCCCCTATATTGTTGTGTTTTTGCACTCCTCTGTTAGTTTCCACTATATCACTGTGTTTTCGGGCAACTCCCACAGCTTCCCCATACTGCTGTTTCTGTGCACCTCCCATAGCTTCCCCTATATCGTTGTGTTTTCGCGCACGTCTCAGAGCTTCCCCTATATTGCCATGTTTTCGCGCACCTCCCATACCTTCCCATTATCGCTGTGTTTTCGCGAACCTCCGATAGCTTTCCCTATATCGCTGTGTTTTAATGCACCTCTCATACCTTCTCCTATATCGCCGTGTTTTCGCGCACCTCTCATACATTTCCCCACATCGGCGTGTTTTCGCTTATCTCTCATAACTTCCTCTATATCGCTGTGTTTTCGCACACCTCTCATGCATTCCCCTCTATCGCTGTGTTTTCACTTAGCGCTTATAGCTTCCCCTATATCGTCGTGCTTTCATGCACCTCCCAGAGCTTCCCCTATATCGCTGTGCTTTCTGCACCTCCCATAGTTTCACAATAACAATGTGTTTTCGCTCACCACCCATAGCTTCCCCTATATCGCTGTGGTTTGATGCACCTATCATACCTTCCACTATATCGCAGCGTTTTCACTCACCTCTCATACATTCCCCTTTTTCGCCGTGTTTTTGTGCACCTCCCATAGCTTCCCCTACATGGCTCTGTTTTCGCGCACCTCTCACAGATTCCCCTATATGGTTGTGTTTTCGTGCACCTCCCATACCGTCCCCAATATGGCTGTGTTTTTGCGCACCTCTCATACCTTCCCCAGTATCGCTGTGTTTTCGCACACTTCCCATAGCTTCCCCAATATCGCTGTGTTTTCGCGCACCTCTCATAGCTTCCTGTATATCGCTCTGTTTTCCTACACCTCCCACAATTCCCAATATTGGTGTGTTTTCGGGCATGTCCCATAGCTGCCCCTATAATGCGATGTTTTCGAGCACCTCTCATAGCTTCCCCCATATCGCCGTGTTTTCATGCACCTCCCATACTTTCCCCACTATGGCTGTGCTATTGCGCACCTCTCATACGTTCCCCTGTATCGCTGCGTTTTCGCACATCTCCCATAGCTTCCCCTTTATCGCTGTGTTTTCACTCAGCTCTTATAACTTCCCCTTTATCGCCGTGTTTTCACGCACCTCCCATAGCTTCCCCTATATCGCTGTGTTTTGTTGCACCTATCATACCTTCCCCTATATCGCCGTGCTTTCATGCACCTCTCATACATTCCCATTTTTAGCTGTGTTTTCACTCATCTCTCATAACTTCCCCTATATCGCAGTGTTTTCCTGCATCTCTCATACGTTCCCCTGTATCGCTGCGTTTTCGCACACCTCCCATAGCTTCGCCTATATCGCTGTGTTTTTGCGCACCTCTCATAGCTTCCTTTATATCACTCTGTTTTCCCGCACCTCCTATAGGCTCATTAATGTCATTGTGTTTTCGCTCACCTCCGATACCTTCCCCTATATCGCTGTGTTTTCGCTCACCTCCGATACCTTCCCCTATATCGCTGTGTTTTCGCTCAGCTCTTATAGCTTCCCCTATATCGCCGTGTTTTCGCGCACCTCCCATAACTTCCCCAATATGGCTGTGTTTTCGCGCACCTCCATAGCTTCCCCTATATTGTTGTGTTTTTGCACTCCTCTGTTAGTTTCCACTATATCGCTGTGTTTTCGGGCAATTCCCACAGCGTCCCCCATACTGCTGTTTCTGTGCACCTCCCATAGCTTCCCCTATATCGTTGTGTTTTCGCACACCTCTCATACCTTCCCATGTATCGCCGTACTTTCATGCACCTCTCATACCTTCCCCTATATCGCCGTGTTTTCAAGCACCTCCCATTGCTTCCCCTCTATCACTGTGTTTTCGCACACCTCACATACCTTCCCCAATATGGCTGTGTTTTCGCGCACCTCTCATACGTTGCCCTTTATCGCCGTGTTTTCACACACCTCCCATAGATTCCCCTTACTGCTGTGTTTTCCGAACCTCCCATACATTCCCCAATATGGCTGTGTTTTTGCGCACCTCTCATACGTTCCCCTGTATCGCTGCATTTTCGCACACCTCCCATAGCTTCCCCTTTATCGCTGTGTTTTCGCTCAGCTCTTATAACTTCTCCTATATCGCCGTGTTTTCGCGCACCTCCCATAGTGTCCCCTATATCGCCGTGTTTTCGCGCACCTCCCATAGCGTCCCCTATATCGCCGTGTTTTCGCGCACCTCCCATAGCGTCCCCTATATCGCTGTGTTTTGATGCACCTATCATACCTTCCACTATATAGCAGCGTTTTCACTCACCTCTCATAGCTTCCCCTATATCGCCGTGCTTTCACGCACCTCTCATACATTCCCCTTTTTAGCCGTGTTTTTGCTCATCTCTCATAACTTCCCCTATATCGCAATGTTTTCCCGAACCCCTCATACCTTCCCCTGTATTGCTGCGTTTTCGCACAGCTCCCATAGCTTCGCCTATGTCGCTGTGTTTTTGCGCACCTCTCATAGCTTCCTCTATATCACTCTGTTTTCCCGCACCTCCCATAGGCTCAATAATGTCATTGTGTTTTCGCTCACCTCCGATACCTTCCCGTATATCGCTATGTTTTCGCGCACCTCTCATACCTTCCCCTGTATCGCCGTGTTTTCGTACACCTCCCATAGCTTCCCCTTACTGCTGTGTTTTCCCGCACCTCCCATACATTCCCCAATATGGCTGTGTTTTCGCGCACCTCTCATAAATTCCCCTGTATGGCAGTGTTTTCGAGCACCTCCCATAGCTTCCCCTCTATCGCTGTGTTTTCACTCAGCTCTTATAGCGTCCCCTATATCGCAGTGTTTTCGTGCGCCTCCCATAGCTTCCCCTATATTGCTGTGTTTTCGTACACCTCTCATACATTCCCATATAAGGCTCTGTTTTCGTGCACCTCTCACAGATTCCCCTATATTGCTGTGTTTTGATGCACCTCTCATACCTACTCCTGTATCGCTGTGTTTTTGTACACCTCCCATAGCTTCCCCTATATTGCTGTGTTTTTGTGCTCCTCTGTTAGTTTCTCCTATATCGCCGTGTTCTCGTGCACCTCTCATACCTTCCACTTTTCACCTGTGTTTGCGCTCATCTCTCTTACATTCCACTGTATCACCGTGTTTTCGCGCACCTCTCATACCTTCACGTATATCGCCGTGCGTTTGCACACCTCCCATAGCTTCCCCATATCACTGTGTTTTCGTGCAGCTCTCATAGCTTCGCCTATATCGCTGTGTTTTCCCGCACCTCGCATATGCTCACTAATGTCATTGTTTTTTCGCGCACCTCTGATACTTTCCCCTATATCGCTGTGTTTTCGCGCACCTCCCAGAGCTTTCCCTATATCACTGTGTTTTTGTGCACCTTCCACAGTTTCCGAAATATGGCTGTATTTTCACGCACCTCTCATAACTTTCAAAATATGCCTCTGTTTTCACATACATCTCATATCTTACTCTGTAGCGCTGTGTTTTCGAACAACTCCCTTAGCTTCCTGTATATCGCTGTGTGTTTGTGCACCTTCCATAGCTTCCCCTATATGGCCATGATTTTGCGCACCTCTCATACCTTCCCCTATGTCCCCGTGTTTTTGTGCACCTCTCATAGCTTCTCCGATATCGTTGTGTTTTCCCGCACCTCCCATAGCTTCCCAAATATCAATGTTTTGGCGCGCACCTCTCATACCATCCCCTATATCGCTGTGTTTTCGCTCAGCTGTTATAGCTTCCCCTATATCTCTGTGTTTTCGCTCAGTTCTTGTAGATTCCCCTATATCACTGTGTTTTCATGCACCTCTCTTTCCTTCCCCTATATTGCTGTGTTTTCGTGCACCTCCCATAGATTCCCTAATAACGCTGTGTTATGCGCATCTCTCATACCTTCCCCTGTATCGCCGTGTTTTCGAGCACCTCGCATAGCTTCCCCTCTATCGCTGTGTTTTCACACACCTCCCATAACATCCCCAATATGGATGTGTTTTCGCCCACCTCTCATACATTGCCCTTTATCGCTGTGTATCGCACACCTCCCACAGATTCCCCTATATCGCTGTGTTTTGATGCACTTCTCATACCTTCTCCTATATCGCCGTGTTTTTGCGCACCTCCAATACCTTCCCCAATATCGCCGTGTTTTTGCGCACCTCTCATACCTTCCACTATATCACTGTGCTTTCTCGCACCTCCCATAGCTTCCCTTATATCACTGTGTTTTGATGCACCTATCATACCATCCACTATATCACATTGTTTTCACTCACTTCTCATAGCTTCCCCTATATCGCCGTGCTTTCATGCACCTCGCATACCTTCCCCTTTTTAGCTGTGTTTTCACTCATCTCTCATAACTTCCCCTATATCGCAGTGTTTGCCCGCACCCCTCATACCTTCCCCTGTATCGCTGCGTTTTCGCACAGCTCCCATAGCTTCCCCTATATCGCTGTGTTTTCATGCACCTCTCATAGCTTCCTCAATATCGCTCTGTTTTCCCGCACCTCCCATAGGCTCACTAATGTCATTGTGTTTTTGCGCACCTTTAATAACTTCCCCTATATCGCTGTGTTTTCGCTCAGCTCTTATAGCTTCCCCCATATCGTCATGTTTTCACGCACCTCCCATAGCTTCCCCTATATTACTGTGTTTTGATGCACCTATCATACCTTCCCCTCTATCGCTGTGTATTGGCTCACCTCTCATATCTTTGCCTATATCACCGTGTTATCGCGCTCTTCTCATACCTTCCACTTTTTAGCTGTGTTTTCGCTCATCTCTCACACATTCCCTTATATCGCCGTGTTTTTGCGCACCTCGCATGCCTTCACGTATATCGCCGTGCGTTTGCACACCTCTCAAGGATTCCCCATATCACTGTGTTTTCGTGCAGCTCTCATAACTTCCCCTATATCAACCTGTTTTCGTGCACCTCCGATACCTTCCCTTGTATCGCCCTGTTTTCGCGCACCTCTCACAGCTACCCCTCTATCGTTGTGTTTTCACGCACCTCCCATAACTTCCCCAATATGGCTGTGTTTTCGCGCACCTGTCATATGTTGCCCTTTATTGCTGTGTTTTCGCACACCTCCCACAGCTTCTCCTATATTGCTGTTTTCATGCACCTCTCAAAGCACCCCCTATATCGCTTTGTTTTTGCACACCTCCCATTGCTTCTCCTATATTGTTGTGCTTCAGCACACGTCTGTTAGTTTCCACTATATCGCTGTGTTTTCGGGCACGTCTAATAACTTCCCTTATATTGCTGTGTTTTCGCAAACCTCTCTTACATTCCCCTACATCACCGTGCTTTTGCGCACCTCTCATACCTTCCCTTATATCGCGGTGTTATCACGCACCTCTCATACCTTCCCCTGTATTGCTTTGTTTTTGCACACCTCCAATTGCTTCCCCTATATCGCTCTGTTTTCTTGCACCTCCCATAGCTTCCCCTATATTGCTGTGGTTTTGTGCACCTGTGTTAGTTTCCCCTATATCGCCGTGTTCTCGTGCATCTCTCATACCTTCCCCTTTTCAGCTGTGTTTTCGCTCATCTCCCTTACATTCCCCTACATCGCCGTGTTTGCTGAAGCTCTTATAACTTCCCCTATATCGCCCTGTTTTCGTGCACCTCCCATAGCTTCCCCTATAGCGCTGTGTTTCCGTGCACTTTTCATACCTTCCCTTATATCGCTGAGTTTTTGCTCCCCACTCATAGCTTCCCCTATATTGCCGTGTTTTCGCGCACCTCTCATACGTTGCCCTTTATCGCCGTGTTTTCGTACACCTCCCATAGCTTCCCCTTACTGCTGTCTTTTCCCGCACCTCCCATACGTTCCCCAATATGGCTGTGTTTTCGTGCATCTTTGATGCCTTCCCCTTTATCGCCGTGTTTTTGAGCTCCTCCCATAGCTTCCCCTGTATCACTGTGTTTTCGCTCAGCCCTTATAGCTTCCCCTATATCGTTGTGTTTTCACGCACCTCCCATAGTTTCCCAATAACGCTGTGTTTTCGCGCACCTCCCATAGCTTCCCCTGTATCGCCGTGCTTTCGCGCACCTCTCATACCTTCCCCTATATAGCCGTGTTTTCGAGCACCTCCCATAGCTTCCCCTCTATCGCTGTGTTTTCGCGCACCTCACATACCTTCCCCAATATAGCTGTTTTTTCACGCACCTCTCATACGTTGCCCTTTATCGCTGTGTTTCGCACACCTCCCATAGCTTCCCCTTACTGCTGTGTTTTCCCGCACCTCCCATACATTCCCCAATATGGCTGTGTTTTCGCGCACCTCTAATAGCTTCCCTTGTATCGCCGTGATTTCGAGCAACTCCCATAGCTTACCCTCTATTGCTGTGTTTTCGCTCAGCTCTTATAGCTTCCCCTATATCATCGAGTTTTCACGCACCTCCCAGAGCTTCCCCAATATCGCTGAGTTTTCGTGCACCTCCCATAGTTTCCCAATAACGCTGTGTTTTCACGCTCCTCCCATAGCTTACCCTATATCGCCGTGTTTTCGTGCACCTCTCATATCTTCACGTATATCGCCGTGCGTTCACACACGTTTCAAGGCTTCCCCACATCGCTGTGTTTTTGCGCAGCTCTCATAACTTCCCCTATATCATCCTGTTTTTGCGCACCTCCGATACCTTCCCCTGTATCGTCGTGTTTTCGCTCTGCTCTCATAGCTACCCCTCTATCGTTATGTTTTCACTCACTTCCCATAACTTCCCCAATATGGCTGTGTTTTGATGCACCTCTCATACCTTCTCATATATCACTGTGTTTTCGCGCACCTCTCATACCTTCCTCTATATTGCTGTGTTTTCGCGCACCTCTCATACCTTCCACTTTTCAGCTGTGTTTTCGCTCATCTCCCTTACATTCCCCTACATCGCCGTGTTTGCGTGAAGCTCTGATAACTTCCCCTATATTGCACTGTTTTCGTACACCTCCCATAGCTTCCCCTATAGCGCTGTTTTTTCGTGCACTTTTCATACCTTCCCTTATATCGCTGAGCTTTTGCTCCCCACTCATAGCTTCCCCTATATCGCCGTGTTTTCGCGCACCTCCAATACCTTCCCCAATATCGCCGTGTTTTTGCGCACCTCTCATACCTTCCACTATATCACTGTGTTTTCTCGCACCTCCCATAGCATCCCCTATACCGCTGTATTTTGATGCACCTATCATACCATCCACTATATCGCATTGTTTTCACTCACTTCTCATAACTTCCCCTATATCGCCGTGTTTGCCCGCACCTCGCATACCTTCCCCTTTTTAGCTGTGTTTTCGCTCATCTCTCATAACTTCCCCTATATCGCAGTGTTTGCCCGAACCTCTCATACTGCCCCTGTATCGCTGCGTTTTCGCACAGCTCCCATAGCTTCCCCTATATCGCTGTGTTTTCACGCACCTCTCATAGCTTCCTCAATATCGCTCTGTTTTCCCGCACCTCCCATAGGCTCAATAATGTCATTGTGTTTTCGCTCACCTCCGATACCTTCCCGTATATCGCTATGTTTTCGCGCACCTCTCATACCTTCCCCTGTATCGCCGTGTTTTCGTACACCTCCCATAGCTTCCCCTTACTGCTGTGTTTTCCCGCACCTCCCATACATTCCCCAATATGGCTGTGTTTTCGCGCACCTCTCATAAATTCCCCTGTATGGCAGTGTTTTCGAGCACCTCCCATAGCTTCCCCTCTATCGCTGTGTTTTCACTCAGCTCTTATAGCGTCCCCTATATCGCCGTGTTTTCACGCACCTCCCATAGCTTCCCCTATATTGTTGTGTTTTTGCACACCACCGTTAGTTTCCACTATATTGCTGTGTTTTCGCGCACATCCCATAGCTTCCCTTATATCACTGTGTTTTGATGCACCTATCATACCTTGCCCTATATCGCTGTGTTTTCGGGCAGCTCCCACAGCTTCCCCTATCCTGCTGTTTTCTCGCACCTCCCATAGCTTCCCCTATATCGCTGTGTTTTCGGGCACCTCCCATCGCTTCCCCTATATTGCCGTGTTTTCGCGCACCTCTGATACCTTTCCCTTTTGCGCTGTGTTTTCGCTCATCTCTCATAATTTACCCTATATCGCAGTGTTTCCTGCACCTCTCATATATTCCCTTTTATCGCTGTGTTTTCGTGCACCTCCCATAGCTTCTCCAATATCGCCCTGTTTTCGCGCACCTCCCATAGCTTCCCCTATAGCGCTGTGTTTTCGTGCACTTTTCATACTTTCCCTTATATCGCTGAGTTTTTGCTCCCCTCTCACAGCTTCCCCTATATCACCGTGTTTTCGCGCACCTCTCATACCTTCCCCTTTTTAGCTGTGTTTTCGCTCATCTCTCATTACTTCCCCTATATCGCAATGTTTTTCCGCACCTCTCATACATTCCCCTTTCTCGCTGTGTTTTCGGGCACCTCCAATACCTTCACCAATATTGCTGTGTTTTCGCGCACCTCCCATAGCTGCCCCTAAATCGCTGTTTTCGAGCACCTCTCATAGCTTCCCCCATATCGCCGTGTTTTCGTGCACCTCCCATACCTTCCCTAATATGGCTGTGCTTTTGCGCACCTCTCATACTTTACCACGTATCACTGCGTTTTCGCACACCTCCCATAGCTTTGCCTATATTGCTGTGTTTTCACGCACCTCTCATACCTTCCCATATATTGCCTTGTTTTCAAGCACCTCTCATAGCTTCCCCTATATCAAGCAACACTCATAAAAGTTGCTGGTGAACGCAGCAGGCCAGGCAGCATCTGTAGGAAGAGGTGCAGTCGACGTTTCAGGCCGAGACCCTTCGTCAGGACTAATTGAAGGAAGAGTGAGTAAGGGATTTGAAAGTTGGAGGGGGAGGGGGAGATCCAAAATGATAGAAGACAGGAGGGGGAGGGATGGAGCCAAGAGCTGGACAGGTGAGAGGCAAAAGGGGATATGAGAGGATCATGGGACAGGAGGTCCGGGAAGAAAGACAAAGTGGGGGGGGAACCCAGAGGATGGGCAAGGGGTATATTCAGAGGGACAGAGGGAGAAAAAGGAGAGTGAGAGAAAGAATGTGTGCATAAAAATATGTAACAGATGGGGTACAAGGGGGAGGTGGGGCCTTAGCGGAAGTTAGAGAAGTCAATGTTCATGCCATCAGGTTGGAGGCTACCCAGACGGAATATAAGGTGTTGTTCCTCCAACCTGAGTGTGGCTTCATCTTTACAGTAGAGGAGGCCATGGACAGACATGTCAGAATGGGAATGGGATGTGGAATTAAAATGTGTGGCCACTGGGAGATCCTGCTTTCTCTGGCGGACAGAGCGCAGATGTTCAGCAAAGCGGTCTCCCAGTCTGCGTTGGGTCTCGCCAATATATAGAAGGCCACATCGGGAGCACCGGACGCAGTATATCACCCCAGTCGACTCACAGGTGAAGTGTTGCCTCACCTGGAAGGACTATTTGGGGCCCTGAATGGTGGTAAGGGAGGAAGTGTAAGGGCATGTGTAGCACTTGTTCCGCTTACACGGATAAGTGCCAGGAGGGAGATCAGTGGAGAGGGATGGGGGGACGAATGGACAAGGGAGTTGCGTAGGGAGTGATCCCTGCGGAATGCGGGGGGGGGAGGGAAAGATGTGCTTAGTGGTGGGATCCCTTTGGAGGTGGCGGAAGTTACAGAGATTAATATGTTGGACCCGGAGGCTGGTGGGGTGGTGGGTGAGGACCAGGGGAACCCTATTCCTAGTGGGGTGGCGGGAGGATGGAGTGAGAGCAGATGTACGTGAAATGGGGGAGATGCGTTAAAGAGCAGAGTTGATAGTGGATTAAAGAGCAGAGTTGATAGTGGAGGAAGGGAAGCTCCTTTCTTTAAAAAAGGAAGACATCTCCCTCGTCCTAGAATGAAACTGAGAGCAGCTTCCGCATATCACAGTGTTTTCGTACACCTCTAATACCTTCCCATATATGGCTCTGTTTTCACGCATCTCTCACAGATTCCCCTATATTTCTGTGTTTTGATGCACCTCTAATACCTTCCCCTATATCGCTCTATTTTCTCGTACCTCCCACAGCTTCCCCTATATCGCTGTGTTTTGATGCACCTATCATACCTTGCCCTATATCACCGCGTTCTCGCGCACCTCTAATACCTTCCAATTTTCACCTGTGTTTTCGCTCATCTCTCATACATTCCCCTGTATCGCCGTGCTGCTGCACATGTTTTCGCACACCTCCCATAGCTTCCCCTATAGCGCTGTGTTTGCACACACCTCTCATACCTTCCCCTTTCTAGCTGTGTTTTCGCTCATCTCTCATAACTTCCCCTATATCGCAATGTTTTTCCGCACCTCTCATACATTCCCCTTTCTCGCTGTGTTTTCGGGCGCCTCCAAGACCTTCACCAATATTGCTGTGTTTTCGCGCATCTCCCATGGCTGCCCCTATATGGCGATGTTTCCGTGCATCTCTCATAGCTTCCCCTAAATCGCTGTTTTCGTGCACCTCCCATACCTTCCCCAATATGGCTGTGTTTTTGCACCCCTCTCATACCTTACCCTGTATCGCTGTGCTTTTGTGCACCTCTCATAGCTTCCCCGATATCGCTGTGTTTTCCCGCACCTCCCATAGCTTCCCAAATATCAATGTGTCTGTGCGCACCTCTCATACCATCTCCTATATTGCTGTGTTTTCGCTCAGCTCTTATAGCTTCCCCTATATCTCTGTGTTTTCACTCAGTTCTTATAGATTCCTCTATATCACCGTGTTTTCATGCACCTCTCTTTCCTTCCCCTCTATCGCTGTGTTTTCGCGCACCTCCCATAACATCCCCAATATGGCTGTGTTTTCGCCCACCTCTTATATGTTGCCCTTTATCGCTGCGTTTTCACACACCTCCCACAGCTTCCCCTATATTGCTGTGTTTTGATGCACTTTTCATACCTTCCCCTGTATCGCCGTGTTTTCGCACACCTCTCATACATTCCCCAACATCGGCGTGTTTTCACGCACCTCTCCTACCTTCCCCTATATCGCTGTGTTTTCACACATCTCCCACAGCTTCCCCTATATTGCTGTGTTTTGAAGCACTTCTCATACCTTCCCCTGTATCGCCATGTTTTCGCGCACCTCTCATACATTCCCCTACATCGGCGTGTTTTCGAGCACCTCTCATACCTTCCTCTATTTTGCTGTGTTTTCAGGCACCTCCAATACATTCCCCAATATTGCTGTGTTTTCACGCACCTCCCATAGCTTCCCCATATCACTGTGTTTTCGCGCAGCTCTCATAACTTCCCCATAAGATCGTGTTTTCGCGCACCTCCCATAGCTTCCCCTATATCGCTGTGTTTTCGGGCACCTCCAATACCTTCAGCAATATTGGTGTGTTTTCGCGCACCTCCCATGTCTGCCCCTGTATTGCGATGTTTTCGTGCACCTCCCATAGCTTCCCCTAAAGCACTGTTTTCGAGACCTCTCATACCTTCCCCTGTATCGCTGCGTTTTCGCACACCTCCCATAGCTTCGCCTATATCGCTGTGTTTTCGTGCACCTCTCATAGCTTCCTTTATATCGCTCTGTTTTCCCGCACCTCCCATAGGCTCACTAATGTCATTGTGTTTTCGCTCACATCTGATACCTTCCCCTATATCGCTGTGTTTTCGCTCAGCTCATATAGAATCCCCTATATTGCCGTCTTTTCATGCATCTCCCAGAGCTTTCCCTATATCGCTGTGTTTTCGTGCACCTCCCATATTTACCCCAATATGGCTGTGTTTTCGCGCACCTCTCATAACTTTCCCTGTATCGCCGGGCTTTCGAGCACCTCTCATAGCTTCCCCTATATCACTGTTTTCGTGCTCCTCCAATTGTTTTCCCAATATGGCTGTGTTTTTGCGCACCTCCCATATGTTGCCCTTTAGCGCCGTGTTTTCGAACACCTCCCATAGCTTCCCCATACAACTGTGTTTTCTCGCACCTCTCATACCTTCCCGTGTATCACCGTGTTTTCCAGCACCTCCCATAGCTTCCCCTATATCGGAGTGTTTTCACTCACCTCTCATAGCTTCCCCTATATCGCCGTGCTTTCTCGCACCTCTCATACCTTCCCCTTTTTAGCTGTGTTTTCGCTCATCTCTCATAACTTCCCCTATATCGCAGTGTTTTCCCGCACCTCTCATACCTTCCCCTGTATCACTGTGTTTTCACGATCCTCTCATACATTCTCCTATATCACCGTGTTTTCGCGCACCTCTCATACATTCCCGTACATCGCCATGTTTTCGAGCACCTCTCATACCTTCCTCTATATCGCTGTGTTTTCGCGCACCTCTCATACATTCCCCTATAGCGCTGTGTTTTCGCGAACCTCCCATACCTTCTCATTATCGTTGTGTTTTCGTGCACCTCCCATACCTTTCAAAATATTGCTCTGTTTTCACACACATCTCATACCTTCCCCTGTAGCGCTGTGTTTTCGGACACCTCCCATAGCTTCCTGTATATCTCTGTGTTTTCGCTCAGCTGTTATAACTTCCCCTATATCTCTGTGTTTTCACTCAGTTCTTGTAGATTCCCCTATATCACTGTGTTTTCATGCACCTCTCTTTCCTTCCCCTATATCGCTGTGTTTTCGTGCAACTCCCATAGATTCCCCAATAACGCTGCTTTTGCGCATCTCTCATACCTTCCCCTGTATCGCCGTGGGTTCGCGCACCTCTCATAGCTTCCCCATATCATTGTGTTTTCACGCACCTCTCATAACTTCTCCTATATCTCCGTGTATTCGCGCACCTCCCATAGCTTCCCCTATATTGCTGTCTTTTCACTCTGTCTTTTCACGATACATCGCCATGTTTTCGAGCACCTCTAATACCTTCCTCAATATTGCTGTGTTTTCGCGCACCTCTCATAGTTTCTCCTAAATTGCTGTTTTCGCGCACCTCTCGTACCTTCCCCTATATTGCCGTGTTTTTGCGCTGTTCCCATATCCCCAATATAGCTGTGTTTCTTTCGCACCTCCCATAGGTTCCCATATATAATAGTGTTTTCGCACACCACCCATAGCTCCGCCTACATCGCTGTGTGTTCGCGCACCTCTCATAGCTTCCGCTATATCGCTCTGTTTTCCCGCACCTCCCATAGGTTCCCATATATAATTGTGTTTTCACACACCTCTCATGCCTTCCCCTATATCGCTGTGTTTTCGCTCAGCTCTTATAGCTTCCCCTATACCGCTATGTTTTCGAGCACCTCCCATAGCTTCCCTTCTATCGCTGTGTTTTCACTCAGCTCATATACCTTCCCCTATATCGCTGTGTTTTTGTGCACCTCCCATAGTTTACCCAGTAACGCTGTTTTTTCGCGCACCTCTCATACCTTCCCCTATATCGCCGTGTTTTCACACACCTCCCATAGCTTCCTCTTACTGCTGTGTTTTCGCACACCTCCCACAGTTTCCCCTGTATTGCTTTGTTTTCGGTTACCTCTCATAGCTTCCCTTAAGTTGCTGTGTTTACGCGCACCTCTGAGAGTTTTCCCTATATCGCCTTGTTTTCGCGCAGCTCTTTTACCTTCAACTGTATCGCCGTGATTTCGCACACCTCACATACCTTCCCCAATATGGCTGTGTTTTCGCACACCTCTTATACTTTACCCAATATGGCTGTGTTTTCGCGCACCTCTCATACCTTCCCCTGTATCGCCGTGATTACGGACACCTCCCACGGCTTCCTCTTACTGCTGTGTTTTCGTGCACCTCCCATACATTCCCAAATATGGCTGTGTCTTTGCGCACCTCTCATACCTTCCACTGTATCGCCATGTTTTCACGCACCTCCAATCCCTTCCCCTATATCGCCGTGTTGTCGAGCACCTCCCATAGCTTCCCCTATATCGCTGTGTTTATACGCACCTCACATACCTACCACAATATGGCTGTGTTTTTGCTCACCACTAATCCCTTCCCCTGTATCGCGGTGTTTTCACACACCTCCCATAGCTTCCCCTATATCGCTGTGTTTTCGCACACCTCCGATAGCTTCCCCTATATCGCCGTGTTTTGATGCACCTATTATACATTCCCTTATATCGCAGTGTTTTTGCTGGCCTCTCATAGATTTGCCTATATCGCCCTGTTCTCGCGCACCTTTCATACCTTCCACTTTTTAGCTGTTTTTGCTCATCTCTCATACATTCCCCTATATCGCAGTGTTTTCCCGCACCTCGCATATCCTCACGTATATCGCCATGCTTTCGCACACCTCTGATAGCTTCCCCATGTCACTGTGCTTTCACGCAGCTCTCATAACTTCCCCTATATCGCAGTGCTTTCGAGCACCTCCCATACCTTCTTGTATATCGCTGTGTTTTCGTGCATCTCCCTTCCCTTCCCCTATATCGCTGTGTTTTCGCGCACCTCCTATACCTTCCCCAATATAGCTGTGTTTCTTTCGCACCTCCCATAGGTTCCCATATATAATTGTGTTTTCGCACACCTCTCATAGATTCCGCTATATCGCTCTGTTTTCCCGCACCTCCCATAGGTTCCCATATATAATTGTGTTTTCACACACCTCTCATGCCTTCCCCTATATCGCTGTGTTTTCGCTCAGCTCTTATAGCTTCCCCTATACCGCTATGTTTTCGAGCACCTCCCAGAGCTTCCCTTATATCGCTGTGTTTTCCTGCACCTACCATAGTTTCCCCAATAACGCTGTTTTTCGCGCACCGCTCATACCTTCTCCAATATAGCCGTGTTTTCAAGCACCTCCCATAGCTTCCCTTCTATCGCTGTGTTTTCACTCAGCTCATATACCTTCCCCTGTATCGCTGTGTTTTCGTGCACCTCCCATAGTTTACCCAGTAACGCTGTTTTTTTCGCGCACCTCACATACCTTCCACAATATGGCTGTGTTTTTGTTCACCACTAATACCATCCCCTGTATCGCGACGTTTTCACACACCTCCCATAGCTTCCCCTACATTGCTGTGTTTTCGCGCACCCCCATAGCTTCCCCTATATCGCTGTGTTTTGATGCACCTATTATACATTCCCTTATATCGCAGTGTTTTTGCTGGCCTCTCACAGCTTTGCCTGTATCTCCCTGTTCTCGCGCACATTTCATACCTTCCACTCTTTAGCTGTTTTTGCTCATCTGTCATACATTCCCCTATATCGCAGTGTTTTCCCGCACCTCGCATATCCTCACGTATATCACCATGCTTTCGCACACCTCTCATAGCTTCCCCATGTCACTGTGTTTTTTTCGCACAGCTCTCACACCTTCCCCTGTATCGCAGTGCTTTCGAGCACCACCCATAGCTCCGCCTACATCGCGGTGTTTTCGCGCATCTGTCATACCTTCCGCTATATCGCTCTGTTTTCCCGCACCTCCCATAAGTTCCCATATATAATTGTGTTTTCACACACCTCTCATACCTTCCCCTATATTGCTGTGTTTTCGCTCAGCTCTTATAGCTTCCCCTATATCGCTATGTTTTCGAGCACCTCCCAGAGCTTCCCTTATATCGCTGTGTTTTGGTACACATCCCATAGTTTCCCCAATAATGCTGTTTTTCGCGCTCCTCTCATATCTTCACCTATATAGCCGTGTTTTCGAGCACCTCCCATAGCTTCCCTTCTATCGCTGTGTTTTCACTCAGCTCATATACCTTCCCCTGTATCGCCGTGTTTTCGTGCACCTCCCAAAGTTTACCCAGTAACGCTGTTTTCTCGTGCACCTCACATACCTTCCACAATATGGCTGTGTTTTTGCTCACCACTAATACCTTCCCCTGTATCGCTGTGATTTCGCGCACCTCTCATCCCTTCCCCTATATCATTGTGATTTCGCGCACCTCTCATACCTTCTCTGTATCGCTGTCTTTTCATGCACCTATTATACATTCCCCTACATCACCGTGTTTTTGAGCATCTCTCATAACTTCCTCTATATCGCTGCGTTTTCGGGGACCTCCAATACCTTCCCCAATATTGCTGTGTTTTCGCAAACCTCCCATTGCTGCCCCTAGATCACTTTGTTTTCGTGCACCACCCATAACTTCCCCAATATGGCTGTGTTTTCGCGCACCTCTCATAACTTGCCCTGTATCGCAGTGTTTTCGCACACCTCCCGCAGCTTCCTCTGTATTGCTTTGTTTTCGGGCACCTCTCATAGCTTCCCTTAAGTCGCTGTGTTTACGCGCACCTCTGAGAGTTTCTCCTATATCGCCCTGTTTTCACGCACCTCGCATAGCTTCCCCTACATTACTGTGTTTTCGCGCACCTCTCATAACGTCCCATATATGTCTGTGTTTTCGCGCACCTCCCATAACTTCCACAATGTGGCTGTGTCTTCGAGCACTTCGCATACCTTCACATATATCGCCGTGTTTTCGCGCACCTCTCATACATTCCGCTACAGCGACATGATTTCGAGCACCTCCCATTCCTTCCTGTATATCACTGTGTTTTTGGGCACCTCCAATACCTTCCCAATATGGCTGTGTTTTCACGCGCCTCTCATACCTTACCCAATATGGCTGTGTTTTTGCTCACCTCTCATACCTTCCCTTGTATCGCTGTGTTTTGGTACACATCCCATAGCTTCCGCTATGTTGCTGTGTTTTCTCGCACCTCTCATACCTTTCCCTGTATCGCCGTGATTACGGACACTTCCCACGGCTTCCTCTTACTGCTGCGTTTTCGTGCACCTCCCATACATTTCCAAATATGTCTGTGTTTTTGCGCACGTCTCATAACTTCCACTGTATCACCATGTTTTCGCGTACCTCCAGTACCTTCCCCTATATCGCTGTGTTGTCGAGCACCTCCCATAGCTTCCCTACTATCGCTGTGTTTTCACGCACTTCACATACCTTCCACAATATGGCTGTGTTTTTGCTCACCACTAATACCTTCCCCTGTATCGCTGTGTTTTCACACACCTCCCATAGCTTCCCCTATATCGCTGTGTTTTGATGCACCTATTATACATTGCTTTATATCACAGTGTTTTTGCTGGCCTCTCATAGCTTTGCCTATATCGCCCTGTTCTCGCGCACCTTTTATACCTTCCACTTTTTAGCTGCTTTTGCTCATCTCTCATACATTCCCCTATATCGCCGTGCTTTCCTGCACCTCGCATATCCTCACGTATATCGCCATGCTTTCGCACACCTCTCATAGATTCCCCATGTCACTGTGTTTTCACGCTGCTTTCATAACTTGCCCTATATCGCAGTGCTTTCGAGAACCTCCCATACCTTCTTGTATATCGCTGTGTTTTCGCGCACCTCCCATACCTTCCCCAATATGGCTGTGTTTTTTTCGCACCTCTCACACCTTCCCCTGTATCGCTGTGTTTTCGCAAGCCACCCATAGCTTCGCCTACATCGCTGTGTTTTCGCGCACGTCTCATAGCTTCCGCTATATCGCTCTGTTTTCCTGCACCTCCCATAGGTTCCCATATATAATTGTGTTTTCACACACCTCTCATACCTTCCCCTATATCGCTGTGTTTTCACTCACCTCTCATACGTTCCCCTATATCGCTGTGTTTTCGCGCACCTCCCATACCTTCCCCAATATGGCTGTGTTTTTTTCGCACCTCTCACACCTTCCCCTGTATCGCTGTGTTTTCGCACACCACCCGTAGCTTCGCCTACATCACTGTGTTTTCGCGCACCTCTCATACCTTCACCCATATAGCCATGTTTACGAGCACCTCCCATAGCTTCCCTTCTATCGCTGTGTTTTCACTCAGCTCATATACCTTCCCCTATATCGCTGTGTTTTTGTGCACCTCCTATAGTTTACCCAGTAACGCTGTGTTTTCGTACACCTCTCAAACCTTCCCCTGTATCGCCGTGTTTTCGTGCTCCTCTCATACCTTCCCCTATCTTGCCGTGTTTTCGAGCACCTCACATACCTTCCCCAATATGGCTGTGTTTTCGTGCACCTCCCAAAGTTTACCCAGTAACGCTGTTTTTTCATGCACCTCACATACCTTCCACAATATGGCTGTGTTTTTGCTCACCACTAATACTTTCCCCTGTATCGCGGTGTTTGCACACGCCTCCCATAGCTTCCCTTATTTCGCCGTGTTTTCGCGCACCTCCCAGAGCTTCCCCTATATCGCTGTGTTTTCCTGCACCTCTCATCACTTCCCCTATATCGCTGTGATTTCGCGCACCTCTCATACCTTCTCTATATCGCCGTCTTTTCACGCACCTATCATACATTCCCCTACATCGCCGTGTTTTTGAGCATCTCTCATAACTTCCTCTATATCGCTGCGTTTTCGGGGACCTCCAACACCTTCCCCAATATTGCTGTGTTTTCGCAAACCTCCCATAGCTGCCCCTACATTGCTTTGTTTTCGTGCACCACCCATAACTTCCCCAATATGGCTGTGTTTTCGCGCACCTCTCATACATTCCGCTACAGCGACATGATTTCGAGCACCTCCCATTCCTTCCTGTATATCGCTGTGTTTTCGGGCACCTCCAATACCTTCCCCAATATTGCTGTTTTTTCGCACACCTCCCATAGTTGCCCCTCTATTGCGATGTTTTCGCGCACCTACCATAGCTGACCCTGTATTTGGATGTTTTCGCACACCTCTCATAAATTCCCCATGTCACTGTGTTTTCGTGCAGCTCTCATAACTTCCCCTAAATCGCAGTGCTTTCGCGCACCTCCCATACCTTCCTTTATATCGCTGTGTTTTCGCGCAACTCTCATACATTCCCCTATATCGATGTGTTTTCGGGCACCTCTCATACCTTCCACTATATCGCTGTGTTTTTGTGCACCTCTGATTCGTTACCCTATATCGTTGTGTTTTCACGCACATCTCACACCTTCCCCAATATCGCTGTGTTTTTATGCACCTCCCATAGCTTCCCATTTTTCGCCCTGTGTTCGCGCATCTCTCACAGCTTCCCATATATTGCGATTTTTTCACTCACCTCTCATAGCTTCCCCCAAATCACTGTGTTTTCGCGCACATCTCATGCCTTCTCCTATGTCGCTCTGTTTTTGTGCACCTCCTATAGCTTCCCACATATCGCTGTCTTTTTGCGCACCTCTCACACGTTCCACTATATCGCTGTGTTTTCTCGCAACTCTCATAGCTTTGCCTATGTCGCCGTGTTCTCGCACACCTCTCATACTTTCCCCTTTCTAGCTGAGTTTTCGCTCAGCTGTCATACCTTCCCCTATATTGCCGTGTTTATGTGCACCTCCCAAAGCTTTCCCTATATCATTGTGTTTTCGCGCACCTCTCATACCTTCCCCTGTATCGCCGTGTTTTCGCAGACCTCTCAAACCTTCCCCTATATTGTTGTGTTTTAGCGCCCATCTCGTACCTTCCCCGTATGGCTGAGTTTTCATGCACCTACCATAACTTCTCGTATGTCGCTGTGCTCTCGTGAACCTCCAATCACTTCCCCTATATCGCTCTGCTTTCACACACCTCCCATAGCTTCCTCTACATCACTGTGTTTTCGGGCACCTCTCATACCTTCCACTATATCGACGTGTTTTCACGCACCTCCCATAGCTTCCCCTATATCGCCGTGTTTTCTCACACCTCTCATACATTTTCCTTTCTTGCCCTGTTTTTGTGCACCTCCGATAGCTTCCCTTATGTCGCTGTGTTTTCGGGCACCTCTCGTAGCTTCCCCTATATCGATGTGTTTTCATGCACCTCTCAGAGTTTCCCCTATATCGCTTTGCTTTTGCGTACCTACCATAGCTTCCCCTATATCGCTGTGCTTTCACGCACCTCTCATCCCTTCCCCGATATCACTGTGATTTCGCGCTCCTCCTAAGGCTTCCCCTATATTGCTGTGTTTTCGGTCACCTCTCATAGTTTCCCCTATATTACTGCGTTTTCGCGCACCGCTCATATCTTCCGCTATATCGCTGTGTTATCAATCAGCTCTCATAGCTTCCCCCATATTGCTCTGTTTTCTCGCACATCCCATAGCTTCCTCTATGTCGCTGTGCTCTCCTGCACCTCTCCTCACTTCCCTTATATTGCTCTGTTTTCACGGACCTCCCATAGCTTCCCATTTTTTGCCGTGTTTTTGCGCACCTCTCATACCTTCCGCTATATCGACATGTTTTCACGCACCTCCCATAGCTTCCCATAAGTCGCTGTGTTTTCGGGCACCTCTCATACCTTCCACTATATCGCTGTGTTTTCGCACACCTCTCGTAGCTTCCCCTATATCAAAGTGTTTTTGCGCACCTCTCATACCTTCTCCTTTCTCGCTCCGTTTTCGTGCACCTCCCGTAGCTTCCCCTATATTGCTGTGTTTTCATGCACCTTGCATACCTTCTCCTGTATCGTTGTGTTTTTGTGCACCTCCCATTGTTTCCCCTATATCACTGCGTTTTCGTGCACCTCTCATACCTTCCCCTATATCATTGTGTTTACGCGCACCTCTCATAGCTTCCCCTCTATTGTGGTGTTTTTGCGCACCTCTCATACCTTCCACTATATCGACTTGTTTTCACGCACCTCTCATACCTGCCTCTATATCACCGTGTTTTAGCAGACCTCTCTCATTGTGTTTTCGCGCACCTCTCATACCTACCACTGTATCAATGTGTTTTCGCGCACCTCCCATAGCATCCCCCATATCGCTGTGTTTTCACGCACCTCTCATACCGTCCTCTATATCGCTGCATTTTCATGCACCTCTCATCGCTTCCCCTATATCGATGTGTTTTCAAGCACCTCTGATACCTTCAGGTATATCGCTGTGTTTTCACGCTCCTCGCATACCTACCCCTATATCACTGTGTCTTCACGCACATCCCATACCTTCCCATATGTTGCTGAGTTTTCTTGCACATCCCACAGCTTCCGCTGTATTGCTGTGTTTTCGCACACCTCCCATAGCTTTCCCTATATCGCTGTGTTTTTGCACACGTCTCAGAGCTTCCCCTAGATTGCCATGTTTTCGCGCACCTCCCATACCTTCCCATTATCACTGTGTTTTCGTGCACCTCCCATAGCTTCCCCAATATCGCTCTGTTTTCGGACACCTCTTATACCTTCCCCCTGTATCGCTGTGTTTTCGCACACCTCTCATAGCTTTCCCGATATCGCTGTGTTTTCGTGCACCTCTCATACTTTCCCATATATAGCTGAGTTAATGCTCCCCTCTCATTGCTTCCCCTATATCACCGTGTTTTCGCGCACCTCTCATAGCTTCCCCTCCATCGCTGTGTTATCAAGCAGCTTTCAGAGCTTTCACTATATTGCTGTGTTTTCGCGCACCTCTCATACCTTCTCCTATATCGCCGCGTTTTCACACGCCTCTCATAGCTTCCCCTATATCGCTGTGTTTTCGCACAACTCGCATACCTTCCCGTATATCGTTGTGTTCTTGCGCACCTCTGTTAGCTTCCCCGTATCGATGTTTTTGCGCTCCTCTCATACCTACCCCATATCGCCGTGTTTTCGCAGACCTCTCATAGCTTCCCCTATATCGCTGTGTTTTCGCTTACCTCGCGTACCTTCCCCTATATCATTCTGTTTTCGCGCACCTCTGATACCTACCACTGTATTGATGTGTTTTCGCACACCTCTAAAACCTTCCCCTATATCGCTGTGTTATCAAGCAGCTTTCATAGCTTCCCCCAATTGCTGTGTTTTCGCATACCTCCCATAGTTTCCCATATATCACCGTGTTTTCACGCACCACTCATACCTTCCGCTATATTGCTGTTTTCGCGCACCTCTCGTACCTTCTCCTATATCGCCGTTTTTTATGCACCTTCTGTAGCTTCCCCTATATTGCTGTGTTTTCTTGCACCTGTCATACCTTCCACTATATTGCCGTGTTTTCGCGCACCTCTCATAGCTTCCACTACATCGCTGTGTTTTCACGCAATTCGCATACCTTCCCCTATGTCGTTGTGTTTTCGTGCACCTCTCATACATTCCACTATATCGATGTGTTTTCATGCACCTCTCATAGCTTCCCCTACATCGCTGTGTTTTCGTGCACCTCTCATACCTTCTCCTATATCGCTGCCTTTTTACGCACCTTCCGTAGCTTCCCCTATATTGCTGTGTTTTCTTGCACCTGTCATACCTTCCTCTATATCACCATGTTTTCGCGCACCTCCCGTAGCTCCCCGTTTATCACTGTGTTTTCATGCTCCTCGCATACCTACCCCTATATCACTGTGTTTTCACACACGTCCCATACCTTCCCATATATTGCTGAGTTTTCGCACACCTCCCATAGCTTCCCCTATATCGCTGTGTTTTCGCGCACGTCTCAGAACTTCCCATAGATTGCCATGTTTTCGTGCACCTCCCATACCTTCTCATTATCGCTGTGTTTTCGCACACCTCCCATAGCTTCCCCAATATGGCTGTGTTTTCGCACACCTCTTATACCTTCCCCTGTATCACTGTGTTTTCGCACACCTCCCATAGCTTCCCCTATATCGCTGTGTTTTCATGCACCTCTCATACTTTCCCATATATAGCTGAGTTAACGCTCCCCATAGCTTCCCCTACATCGCTGTGTTATCAAGCAGCTTTCATAGCTTCCACTATATTGCTGTGTTTTCGCGCACCTTTCATACCTTCTCCTATATCGCCACGTTTTCGCACACCACTCATAGCTTGCCCTATATCGCTGTGTTTTCGCACAACTCGCATACCTTCCCCTATATCGTTGTGTTCTTGCGCACCTCTGTTAGCTTCCCCTGTATCGATGTGTTTTTGCGCTCCTCTCATACCTGCCCCTATATCGCCGTGTTTTTGCGCACCTCTTATAGTTTCCCCTACATCGCTGTGTTATCAAGCAGCTTTCATAGCTTCCCCTATATTGCTGTGTTTTCACGTACCTCCCATTGCTACCGCTATATCGCTGTTTTTGCACACCTCTCATAGCTTGCCATATATGGCAATGTTTTCACACACCTCTCATGGCTTCCAATAGATCGTTGTGTTTTCACGCACCTCACATAGCATCCCTTATATCGCCATGATTTTGCACACCTCCCATAGCTTTGCCTATATTGCTGTGTTTTCTCGTACCTCTGATAGGTTCCCCTATATTGCTGTGTTGTCGTGAACCTCCCATTGCTTCCCATATATCGCTGTGTTATCGCGCTCCATTCATACCTTCCCCTACATCGCTGTATTTTCGCGCACCTCTCATACCTGTCCCTATATCGCAGTGTTTTCGCAGACCTCTCATTGCTTCCCCTATATCATTGTGCTTTCGCTTACCTCGCGTACCTTCCCCTATATCATTGTGTTTTCGTGCACCTCTGATACCTACCACTGTATCGATGTGTTTTTGCTCACCTGTAAAACCTTCCCCTATATCATTGTGTTATCAAGCAGCTTTCATAGCTTCCCCTATACTGCTGTGTTTTCGCATACCTCCCATAGCTTCCCATATATCGCTGTGTTTTCGCGCACCTCTCGTATCTTCCCCTACATCGCTGCATTTTTGTGCAGCTCTCATACCTTCCCGTATTTCACGATGTTTTCACGCACCTCCCATAGCTTCCTAAATATTGCTGTGTTTTCGCATGCCTATCATACCTTCCCCTATATGGCTGTGTTTTCTTGCACGTCCCATAGCTTCCTCTATATCGCTGTGTTTTCGAACAACTCGCATACGTTCCCCTATATCGTTGTGTTTTTGCGCACCTCTCATAGCTTCCCCTATATCGCTGTGTTTTCTCTTACCTCTCATACCTTCCCCAAAATCGCTCTGTTTTAGCGCACCTCCCATAGCTCCCCATATATCACTGTGTTATCACGCTCCTCGCATACCTACCCCTATATCACTGTGTTTTCATGCACGTCCCATACCTTCCCATATATTGCTGCGTTTTCTTGCACCTCCCATAGCTTTCCCTATATCGCTGTGTTTTTGCGCACGTCTCAGAGCTTCCCCTATATTGCCATGTTTTCGCGCACCTCCCATACCTTTCCATTATAACTATGTTTTCACGCACCTCCCATAGCTTCCCCAATATGGCTGAGTTTTCGCACACCTCTTATACCTTCCCCTTTATCACTCTGTTTTCGCACACATGCCATAGCTTCCCCTATATCGTTGTCTTTTCGTGCACCTCTCATACTTTCCCATATACCGCTGTTAACGCTCCCCCTCATGGCTTTCCCTATATCGCCGTGTTTTCGCCCACCTCTCAATGCTTCCCCTATATTGCTGTGTTTTCACGCACCTCGCATACCCTCCCTTATATTTTTGTGTTTTTGCGCACCTCTCATACCTTCCAGTATATCGATGTGTTTCGCGCACCTCTCGTAGCTTCCCCTGTATCAATGTGTTTTCGCGCACTTCTCATAGCTTCCCCTATATCGCTGTGTTTTCGCGCACCTCGCATACCTTCCCCTATATTGTTGTGTTTTTGCGCACCTCTCATACCTTCCAGTATATCGATGTGTTTCGCGCACCTCTCGTAGTTTCCCCTGTATCAATGTGTTTTCGCGCACTTCTCATAGCTTCCCCTACATCGCTGTGTTTTCACGCACCACTCGTACCTTCCTCTACATCGCTGTGTTTTTGTGCACCTCTGATACATTACCCTATATCGTTGTGTTTTCACGCACATCTCACACATTCCCCACTATCGCTGTGTTTTTATGCACCTCCCATAGCTTCCCATTTTTCGCCCTGTGTTCGCGCACCTCTCACAGCTTCCCATATATTGCGATTTTTTCGCTCACCTCTCATAGCTTCCCCCAAATCGCTGTTTTCGCGCACATCTCATGCCTTCCCCTATGTCGCTCTGTTTTTCTGCACCTCCTATAGCTTCCCACATATCGCTGTCTTTTTGCGCACCTCTCACACGTTCCACTATATCGCTGTGTTCTCTCGCAACTCTCATAGCTTTGCCTATGTCGCCGTGTTCTCGCACACCTCTCATACCTTCCCCTTTCTAGCTGAGTTTTCGCTCAGCTGTCATACCTTCCCCTATATTGCCGTGTTCATGTGTATCTCCCAAAGCTTTCCCTATATCATTGTGTATTCGCGCACCTCTCATACCTTCCCCTATATCGCCGTGATTTCGCAGACCTCTCATACCTTCCCCTATATTGCTGTGTTTTAGCGACAATCTCGTACCTTCCCCGTATGGCTGTGTTTTCATGCATGTACCATAACTTCTCGTATGTCGCTATGCTCTCGTGAACCTCCAATCACTTCCCCTATATCGCTCTGCTTTCACACACCTCCCATAGCTTCCCCTACATCACTGTGTTTTTGCGCACCTCTCATACCTTCCCCTATACCGCCCTGTTTTCACGCATCTCCCATAGCTTCCCATAAATCGCCGTGTTTTTGCACACCTCTCATACCTTCCCCTATATCGCCGTGTTTTCGTTCACCTCCCAAAGCTTTCCCTATTTCACTGTGTTTTCACGCACCTCTGATACCTTCCCCTATATCGCCGTGTTTTCGCAGACCTCTCATACCTTCCCCTATATTGCTGTGTTTTAGCGCACCTCTCATACCTTTCCCTATAGCGCTGTATTTTCGCGCCCCTCTCATACCTTCCCCAATATTGCTGTGTTTTTATGCACCTCCCATAGCTTCCCCTTTTTCGCCGTGCTTATAGCTTCCCAGAAATTGCGATGTTTTCGCGAACCTCTCATCGCTTTCCCCAAATAGCTGTGTCTTTGCACACCTCTCATATCTTCCCCCATATTGCCGTGTTCTGGCGCACCTCGCATAGCTTCCCCTACATCGCTGTGTTTCTGAGCGCCTCTCATACCTTCTATGTTATCACCGTCTGTTCACGCACCTCCCGTAGCTTGCCCTATATTGCTGTGTTTTCTTGCACCTCTCATAACTTCCCATATATCGTGTTTTTGTGCACTTCTCATACCTTTCCCTATATCGCTGTGTTTTCGCACCCCTCCCATAGCTTCCCTTATATCGCCGTGTTCTCGCGCACCACTCATAGCTTTGCCAATATGCCTGTGTTTTTGCGCACCTGTCATACCTTCCCCTGTTTTGCTGTTTTTGCGCATCTCCCAGAGCTTCCCTTATATCGCTGTGCTTTCGCGCACTTTTCATAGCTTCTCCTGTATTGCTGTGTTTTCCCGCACCTCCCATAGCTTCCCCAATATCATTGTGCTTTTGCACACCTCTGATACCTTCCCCTATATAGCTGTGTTTTCGCTCAACTCTCACACCTTCCCCTATATCACTGTGTGATCAAGCAGCTTTCATAGCTTCCCCTATATTGCTGTGTTTTCGCATACCTCCCATAGCTTCCGCTATATCGCTGTTTTCGCACTCTTTTCACAGCTTGCCATATATGTCGATTTTTCGCACACCTCTAATAGCTACCCCTAGATCGCTGAGCTTTCACGCACCTCACATAGCGTCCCCTATATCGCAATGTTTTCGCCCACCTCCCATAGCTTCCCCTATATCAGCAGTGTTTTCTCGCACCACTGGTAACTTCCTCCATATCGCTCTGTTGTCGTGCACTTCCCATGGCTTCCCATATATCGCTGTGTTTTCACGCACCTCTCTTACTTTCTCCTATATCAACGTGTTTTCACGCACCTCACATACCTTTCCCTATATCGTTGTGTTTTCACGCACATCTCACACCTTCTCCAATATCACTGCATTTTCATGCACCTCCCATAGCTTCCCATTTTTCGCCCTGTTTTCGCGCACCTCTCATAGCTTCCCCTATATCGTTCTGTTTTCGCGCACGTCTCAGAGCTACCCTTATAATGCCATGTTTTCGCTCACCTCTCACACCTTCCACTATATCGCTGTATTTTCTCGCACGTCTCATAGCTTCACCTATATCGCCGTGTTTTCGTGCACCTCCCAAAGCTTTCCCTATATCACTGTGTTTTCGGGCACCTCTCATACCTTCCCCTATATCGCCTTGTTTTTGCAGACCTCTCATAGCTTCCCCTATATCGCTGTGTTTTTGCGCAACCTCTCATACCTTCCCCTATGTTGTTGTGTTTTTGCGCACCTCTCATACCTTCCACTATATCGATGTGATTTTGCGCACCTCTCGTAGCTTTCCCTGTATCGATGTGTTTTTGCAAACCTCTCATACCTGCCCCATACGCGTGTTTTTCGCAGACCTCTCATAGCTTCCCCTATATTGCTGTGTTTTTGCGCACCTCACCACCTCACATTACCTTCCACTATATCGATGTGTTTTCGTGCACCTACATACCTTCCCCTATATCGCTGTGTTTTTATGCACCTTCCATAGCTTCCCCGTTTTTGCCGTGCTTATGCGCACCCTCTCATAGCTTCCCATATATTGCGATGTTTTTTGCGAACCTCTCACCACTTTCCCCAAATCGCTGTGTTTTTGCGCACCTCTCATATCTTCCCCCATATATCCGTGTTCTGGTGCACCTGGCATTCTTCCCCTACATCGCTGTGTTTTCGCGCACCTCTCATACCTTCTCCTATACTGCGGTCTTTTCACGCACCTCCCGTAGCTTCCCCTATATTGTTCTATTTTTACGCACGTCTCATAGCTTCCCCCTCTGTCGCTTTGCTCTCCTACACCTCTCATTACTTCCCCTGTATTGCCCTGTTTTCATGGACCTCCCATAGCTTCCCACTTTTTACTGTGTTTTTGGGCACCTCTCATAGCTTCCCCTATGTCGTTGTGTTTACGTGCACCTCTCATACCTTCCCCTATATTGCTGTGTTTTTGCGCACCTCACATACCTTCCACTATATCGATGTGTTTTTCGTGCACCTCTCATCAACCTTCCCCTATATCGCTGTGATTTTATGCACCTCCCATAGCTTCCCCTTTTTCGCCGTGCTTATGCGCACCTCTCATAGCTTCCCATATATTGCGATGTTTTCGCGAACCTCTCATCGCTTTCCCCAAATAGCTGTGTCTTTGCGCACCTCTCATACCTTCCCCTATATAATCATGTTCTGGCGCACCTCTCATAGCTTCCCCTACATCGCTGTGTTTTCGCGCACCTCTCATACCTTCTCCTATACTGCCGTCTTTTCATGCACCTCCCGTAGCTTCCCCTGTGTTGCTTTGTTTGCTTGCACCTGTCATACCTTCCCCTATATCGCCATGTTTTCGCGCGCCTCTCATAGCTTCCCCTATATCGTTGTGTTTTCGTGAACCTCGCATACCTTCCCCTATGTCCGTTGTATTTTCGTGCACCTCTCATACCTTCCATAATATCGATGTGTTTTCGCGCACCTCTTATACCTGCATCTATAATGCGTTTTCGCAAACCTCTCATAGCTTCCCCTATATCGCTGTGCTTTCGCGCACCTCGCATACCTTCCACTATATCGATGTGTTTTCGCGCACCTCTCATACCTTCCCCTATATCGCTATGTTTTCACGCGCCCACGATAGCTTCCCCTTTTTTGCTGTGTTTTCGAGCACCTCTCACAGTTTCACATAAAATGCGATGTTTTCGCGCACCTCTCATCGCTTTCCCCAAATCACTGTGTTTTTGCACTCCTCTCATATCTTCCCCCATATTGCCGTGTTCTGGCACACCTCGCATAGCTTCCCCTACATCGCTGTGTTTTTGAGTGCCTCTCATACCTTCTATGTTATCACCGTCTGTTCATGCACCTCCCGTAGCTTGTGCTATATTGCTATGTTTTCTTGCACCTCTCATAACTTCCGATATATCGTTGTGTTTTCGCGCACCTCTCATACCTTCCCCTATAACGCTGTGTTTTTGCTCACCTCTCATAGCTTTGCCTGTATTGCCGTGTTCTCGCTCATCTCTCATACCTTGCTCTATAGCGACGTGTTTTCACGCACCTTTCATACCTTCGCGTATATCGCCGTGTTTTCGCGCACCTCCCATAGTTTCCCCTATATCACTGTGTATTGGCGCACCTCTCATACCTTCCCCTTTTTTGCTGTGTTATCGCGCACCTCTCATAGCTTCCCCTCTATTGCTGTGTGCTTGTGCACCTCTCATAGATTTCCATATATTGCAATGTTTTTTGCGCACCTCTCATACCTTCCCCTATGTTGTTGTGTTTTTGCGCACCTCTCATACCTTCCACTATATCGATGTGATTTTGCGCACCTCTCGTAGCTTTCCCCTGTATCGATGTGTTTTTGCAAACCTCTCATACCTGCCCCATACGCGTGTTTTCGCAGACCTCTCATAGCTTCCCCTATATTGCTGTGTTTTTGCGCACCTCACCACCTCACATACCTTCCACTATATCGATGTGTTTTCGTGCACCTACATACCTTCCCCTATATCGCTGTGTTTTTATGCACCTTCCATAGCTTCCCCGTTTTTGCCGTGCTTATGCGCACCTCTCATAGCTTCCCATATATTGCGATGTTTTTTGCGAACCTCTCACCACTTTCCCCAAATCGCTGTGTTTTTGCGCACCTCTCATATCTTCCCCCATATATCCGTGTTCTGGTGCACCTGGCATTCTTTCCCCTACATCGCTGTGTTTTCGCGCACCTCTCATACCTTCTCCTATACTGCGGTCTTTTCACGCACCTCCCGTAGCTTCCCCTATATTGTTCTATTTTTTACGCACGTCTCATAGCTTCCCCTCTGTCGCTTTGCTCTCCTACACCTCTCATTACTTCCCCTGTATTGCCCCTGTTTTCATGGACCTCCCATAGCTTCCCACTTTTTACTGTGTTTTTGGGCACCTCTCATAGCTTCCCCTATGTCGTTGTGTTTACGTGCACCTCTCATACCTTCCCCTATATTGCTGTGTTTTTTGCGCACCTCACATACCTTCCACTATATCGATGTGTTTTCGCTGCACCTCTCATACCTTCCCCTATATCGCTGTGATTTTATGCACCTCCCATAGCTTCCCCTTTTTCGCCGTGCTTATGCGCACCTCTCATAGCTTCCCATATATTGCGATGTTTTCGCGAACCTCTCATCGCTTTCCCAAATAGCTGTGTCTTTGCGCACCTCTCATACCTTCCCCTATATAATCATGTTCTGGCGCACCTCTCATAGCTTCCCCCTACAATCGCTGTGTTTTCGCGCACCTCTCATACCTTCTCCTATACTGCCGTCTTTTCATGCACCTCCCGTAGCTTCCCCCTGTGTTGCTTTGTTTGCTTGCACCTGTCATACCTTCCCCTATATCGCCATGTTTTCGCGCGCCTCTCATAGCTTCCCCTATATCGTTGTGTTTTCGTGAACCTCGCATACCTTCCCCTATGTCGTTGTATTTTCGTGCACCTCTCATACCTTCCATAATATCGATGTGTTTTCGCGCACCTCTTATACCTGCATCTATAATGCGTTTTCGCAAACCTCTCATAGCTTCCCCTATATCGCTGTGCTTTCGCGCACCTCGCATACCTTCCACTATATCGATGTGTTTTCGCGCACCTCTCATACCTTCCCCTATATCGCTATGTTTTCACGCGCCCACGATAGCTTCCCCTTTTTTGCTGTGTTTTCGAGCACCTCTCACAGTTTCACATAAAATGCGATGTTTTTCGCGCACCTCTCATCGCTTTCCCCAAATCACTGTGTTTTTGCACTCCTCTCATATCTTCCCCCCATATTGCCGTGTTCTGGCACACCTCGCATAGCTTCCCCTACATCGCTGTGTTTTTGAGTGCCTCTCATACCTTCTATGTTATCACCGTCTGTTCATGCACCTCCCGTAGCTTGTGCTATATTGCTATGTTTTCTTGCACCTCTCATAACTTCCCATATATCGTTGTGTTTTCGCGCACCTCTCATACCTTCCCCTATAACGCTGTGTTTTTTGCTCACCTCTCATAGCTTTGCCTGTATTGCCGTGTTCTCGCTCATCTCTCATACCTTGCTCTATAGCGACGTGTTTTCACGCACCTTTCATACCTTCGCGTATATCGCCGTGTTTTCGCGCACCTCCCATAGTTTCCCCATATCACTGTGTATTGGCGCACCTCTCATACCTTCCCCTTTATTTGCTGTGTTATCGCGCACCTCTCATAGCTTCCCCTCTATTGCTGTGTGCTTGTGCACCTCTCATAGATTTCCATATATTGCAATGTTTTCGCGCACCTCTCATACCTTCCCATATTTCGCTGTGTTTTCACTCACTTCCCATATATTCCCCTATATCGCTGTGTTTTTGCGCACCTCCCATAGCTTCCCCTATATCGCTGTGTTTTCACGCACCGATCATCCCTTTCCCGATATCACTGTGATTTTGCGCTCCTCCCAAGTGTTCCCCTATATCGCTGTGTTTTTGGTCACCTCTCATAGTTTCCCCCTATATTACCGCGTTTTTCGCGCACGGCTCATATCTTCCGCAATATCGCTGTGTTATCAAGCAGTTCTCATAGTTTTCCCCCATATTGCTCTGTTTTTCTCGCACAACCCATTGCTTCCCATTTTTTGCCGTGCTTTTGCGCACCTTTCATAGCTTACCCTATTTCGCGCGTCTTTTCACGCCACCTCCGATAGCTTCCCATATGTCGCTGTGTTTTTTGCGTGCCTATCATACCTTCTCCTATATCGCTGTGTTTTAACGCACCTCCCATAGATTCCTCTATATCACTGTATTGTTGCGCACCTCTCATACCTTCCCCTATATCGCTGTGTTTTTCTGACCTGCCATAGCTTTGCCTATATCACGGTGTTCTCGTGCACCTCTCATACGTTCCCCTTTTTTAGCTGAGTTTTCGCTCATCTCTCATACCTCCCCCTATATCGACGTGTTTTCATACACCTTTCATACCTCACGTATATCGCTGTGTTTTCGCACACCTCCCATAGATTCCCCTATTATCACTGTGTTTTCGCGCACCTCTCAGAGCTTCCCCTATATGGCTGTGTTTTCACGCACCTCGCATACCTTGCCCCTATATCGATGTGTTTTCGTGCACCTCTCATACCTTCCACTATATCGATGATGTTTTTCACGCACCTCTCGTATCTTCCCCTGTATCGATGTGTTTTTGCGCACCTCACATACCTTCCACTATATCGATGTGTTTTCGCACACCTCTCATACCTTCCCCTATATCGCTGTGTTTTTATGTACCTCCCATAGCTTCCACTTTTTCGCCGTTCTTTCGTGCACCTCTCATAGTTTCCCATATATTTCGATGTTTTCGCGAACCTCTCATCGCTTTCCCAAAATCGCTGTGTTTTTACGCACCTCTCATATTTTCCTCCATATATCCGTGTTCTGGCGCACCTCTCATAGCTTCCCCTACATCGCTGTGTTTTCGCGCACCTCTCATACCTTCTCCTACACTGCCGTCTTTTCCATGCACCTCCCGTAGCTTCCCCTATATTGCTTTGTTTGCTTGCACCTGTCATACCTTCCCCTATATCGCCGTGTTTTCGCGCACCTCCCATAGCTTTCCCCTATATCGTTGTGCTTTCGTGCACCTGGCATACCTTCCCCTATATCGTTGTGTTTTCGTGCACCTCGCATACCTTCCCCTATGTCGTTGAATTTTCGTGCATCTCTCATACCTTCCATTGTATCGATGTGTTTTCGCGCACCTCTCGTAGCTTCCCCTGTATTGATGTGTTTTCGCGCACCTCTTATACCTGCCCCTATAATGCGTTTTCGCAAACCTCTCATAGCTTCCCCTATATTGCTGTGTTTTCGCACCCCCTCTCATAGCTTCCCTTATATCGCCGTGTTCTCGCGCACCACTCATAGCTTTGCCAATATGCCTGTGTTTTTGCGCACCTGTCATACCTTCCCCTGTTTTGCTGTTTTTGCGCATCTCCCAGAGCTTCCCTTATATCGCTGTACTTTCGCGCACTTTTCATAGCTTCTCCTGTATTGCTGTGTTTTCCCGCACCTCCCATAGCTTCCCCCAATATCATTGTGCTTGTGCACACCTCTGATACCTTCCCCTATATAGCTGTGTTTTCGCTCAACTCTCACATCTTCCCCCTATATCACTGTGTGATCAAGCAGCTTTCATAGCTTCCCCTATATTGCTGTGTTTTCGCATACCTCCCATAGCTTCCGCTATATCGCTGTTTTCGCACACTTTTCATAGCTTGCCATATATGTCGATTTTTTCGCACACCTCTAATAGCTACCCCTAGATCGCTGTGCTTTCACGCACCTCACATCGCGTCCCCTATATCGCAATGTTTTCGCCCACCTCCCATAGCTTCCCCTATATCAGCAGTGTTTTCTCGCACCACTGGTAACTTCCTCCATATCGCTCTGTTGTCGTGCACTTCCCATGGCTTCCCATATATCGCTGTGTTTTCACGCACCTCTCTTACTTTCTCCTATATCAACGTGTTTTCATGCACCTCACATACCTTTCCCTATATCGTTGTGTTTTCACGCACATCTCACACCTTCTCCAATATCACTGCATTTTCATGCACCTCCCATAGCTTCCCATATTTCGCCCCTGTTTTCGCGCACCTCTCATAGCTTCCCCTATATCGTTCTGTTTTCGCGCACGTCTCAGAGCTACCCTTATAATGCCATGTTTTCGCTCACCTCTCACACCTTCCACTATATCGCTGTATTTTCTCGCACGTCTCATAGCTTCACCTATATCGCCGTGTTTTCGTGCACCTCCCAAAGCTTTCCCTATATCACTGTGTTTTCGGGCACCTCTCATACCTTCCCCTCTTTCGCCTTGTTTTTGCAGACCTCTCATAGCTTCTCCTATATTGCTGTGTTTTAGCACACCTCTCAAACCTTCCCCTATATCGCTGTATTTTCGCGCCCCTCTCATACCTTCCCCAATATCTCTGTGTTTTCACACACCTCCCACAGCTTCCCATTTTTCGCCATGTTTTCGCGCACCTTTCAAAGCTTCCTGTATATTGCGATGATTTCGCGCATCTCTTATAGCTAACCCTGAATCGCTGTGTTTTTGCGCACCTCTCATACCTTCCCCTATATCGATGTGTTTTCACGCACCTCCCATAGCTTCTCCTATATCGCCATGTTTTCTCACACCTCTCATACCTTCTCCTTTCTCGCTCTGTTTTCGTGCACCTCCCATAGCTTCCCATATGTCGCTGTGTTTTTTGGCACCTCTCATAACTTCCACTATATCGCTGTGTTTTCGCACACCTCTCGTAGCTTTCCCTATATCGATGTGTTTTCGCGCAACTCTCATAACTTCCCCTATAACGCTGTGTTTTTGCTCAACACTCATAGCTTTGCCTATATCACCGTGTTATCGTTCATCTCTCATAACTTCCTCTATATCGACGTGTTTCACACACCTTTCATACCTTCACGTATATCTACGTATTTTTGCGCACCTCCCATAGATTCCCCTATATCACTGTGTATTGGCGCACCTCTCATACCTTCCCCATTTTTTGCTGTGTTATCGCGCACCTCTCATAGCTTCCCCTCTATTGCTGTGTGCTTGTGCATCTCTCATAGGTTTCCATATATTGCAATGTTTTCGCGCACCTCTCGTAGCTTCCCCCAAATCGCAGTGTTTTTCTGACCTCTCATAGCTTTGCTTATATCGCCATGTTCTCGTGCACCTCTCATATCTTCCCCTTTTCAGTTGAGTTTTCACTCATCTCTCATACATTCCCCTATATTGACGTGTTTTCACGCAACTTTCATAACTTCACGTATATCGCCGTGTTTTAGCGCACCTCTCATCCCTTCCCCGATATCACTGTGATTTCGCGCTCCTCCCAAGGCTTCCCCTATATCACTGTGTTTTCGGTCACCTCTCATAGTTTCCCCTATATTACCACGTTTTCGTGCACTGCTGTGTTATCAAGCAGTTCGCATAGCTTCCCCCATATTGCTCTGTTTTCTCGCACATCCCTTAGCTTCCCCTGTGTCGCTGTGCTCTCCTGCACCTCTCATCACTTTCCCTGTATTACCATTTTCGCGAACCTCCCATAGCTTCCCATTTTTTGCGGTGTTTTTGCGCACCTCTCATACCTTCCCCTATATCACTGTGTTTTCGCGCACCTCTCATACCTTCCCCTATGTTGTTGTGTTTTTGCGCACCTCTCATACCTTCCACTATATCGATGTGATTTTGCGCACCTCTCGTAGCTTTCCCTGTATCGATGTGTTTTTGCACACCTCTCATACCTGCCCCATACGCGTGTTTTCGCAGACCTCTCATAGCTTCCCTTATATTGCTGTGTTTTTGCGCACCTCACCACCTCACATACCTTCCACTATATCGATGTGTTTTCGTGCACCTACATACCTTCCCCTATATCGCTGTGTTTTTATGCACCTTCCATATCTTCCCCTTTTTTGCCGTGCTTATGCACACCTCTCATAGCTTCCCATATATTGCGATGTTTTTGCGAACCTCTCACCGCTTTCCCCAAATCGCTGTGTTTTTGCGCACCTCTCATATCTTCCCCCATATATCCGTGTTCTGGTGCACCTGGCATTCTTCCCCTACATCGCTGTGTTTTCGCGCACCTCTCATACCTTCTCCTATACTGCGGTCTTTTCACGCACCTCCCGTAGCTTCCCCTATATTGTTCTATTTTTACGCACGTCTCATAGCTTCCCCTCTGTCGCTTTGCTCTCCTACACCTCTCATTACTTCCCCTGTATTGCCCTGTTTTCATGGACCTCCCATAGCTTCCCACTTTTTACTGTGTTTTTGGGCACCTCTCATAGCTTCCCCTATGTCGTTGTGTTTACGTGCACCTCTCATACCTTCCCCTATATTGCTGTGTTTTTGCGCACCTCACATACCTTCCACTATATCGATGTGTTTTCGCGCACCTCTCATACCTTCCCCTATATCGCTGTGATTTTATGCACCTCCCATAGCTTCCCCTTTTTCGCCGTGCTTATGCGCACCTCTCATAGCTTCCCATATATTGCGATGTTTTCGCGAACCTCTCATCGCTTTCCCAAATAGCTGTGTCTTTGCGCACCTCTCATATCTTCCCCTATATAATCATGTTCTGGCGCACCTCTCATAGCTTCCCCTACATCGCTGTGTTTTCGCGCACCTCTCATACCTTCTCCCATACTGCTGTCTTTTCATGCACCTCCCGTAGCTTCCCCTGTGTTGCTTTGTTTGCTTGCACCTGTCATACCTTCCCCTATATCGCCATGTTTTCGCGCGCCTCTCATAGCTTCCCCTATATCGTTGTGTTTTCGTGAACCTCGCATACCTTCCCCTATGTCGTTGTATTTTCGTGCACCTCTCATACCTTCCATTATATCGATGTGTTTTCGCGCACCTCTTATACCTGCATCTATAATGCGTTTTCGCAAACCTCTCATAGCTTCCTCTATATCGCTGTGTTTTCGCGCACCTCGCAAACCTTCCACTATATCGATGTGCTTTCGTGCACCTCTCATACCTTCCCCTATATCGCTGTGTTTTCACGCGCCTCCGATAGCTTCCCTGTTTTTGCTGTGTTTTCGAGCACCTCTCATAGTTTCACATAAAATGCGATGTTTTCGCGCACCTCTCATCGCTTTCCCGCAAATCACTGTGTTTTTGCACTCCTCTCATATCTTCCCCCATATTGCCGTGTTCTGGCGCACCTCGCATAGCTTCCCCTACATCGCTGTGTTTTTGAGCGCCTCTCATACCTTCTATGTTATCACCGTCTGTTCACGCACCTTCCGTAGCTTGTGCTATATTGCTGTGTTTTCTTGCACCTCTCATAACTTCCGATATATCGTTGTGTTTTCGCGCACCTCTCATACCTTCCCCTATAACGCTGTGTTTTTGCTCACCTCTCATAGCTTTGCCTGTATCGCCGTGTTCTCGCTCATCTCTCATACCTTCCTCTATAGCGACGTGTTTTCACGCACCTTTCATACCTTCGTGTATATCGCCGTGTTTTCGCGCACCTCCCATAGTTTCCCCTATATCACTGTGTATTGGCGCACCTCTCATACCTTCCCCTTTTTTGCTGTGTTATCGCGCACCTCTCATAGCTTCCCCTCTATTGCTGTGTGCTTGTGCACCTCTCATAGGTTTCCATATATTGCAATGTTTTCGCGCACCTCTCATACCTTCCCATATTTTGCTGTGTTTTCACTCACCTCCCATATATTCCCCTATATCGCTGTGTTTTCGCGCACCTCCCATAGCTTCCCCTATATCGCTGTGTTTTCACGCACCGATCATCCCTTCCCCTATATCACTGTGATTTTGCGCTCCTCCCAAGTGTTCCCCTATATCGCTGTGTTTTTGGTCACCTCTCATAGTTTCCCCTATATTAACGCGTTTTCGCGCACCGCTCATATCTTCAGCAATATCGCTGTGTTATCAAGCAGTTCTCATAGTTTCCCCCATATTGCTCTGTTTTCTCGCACAACCCATTGCTTCCCATTTTTTGCCGTGCTTTTGCCCACCTTTCATAGCTTACCCTATTTCGCCGTCTTTTCACGCACCTCCCATAGCTTCCCATACGTCGCTGTGTTTTTGCGTGCCTATCATACCTTCTCCTATATCGCTGTGTTTTAGCGCACCTCCCATAGATTCCCCTATATCACTGTATTGTTGCGCACCTCTCATACCTTCCCCTATATCGCTGTGTTTTTCTGACCTGTCATAGCTTTGCCTATATCACGGTGTTCTCGCCCACCTCTCATACGTTCCCCTTTTTAGCTGAGTTTTCGCTCATCTCTCATACCTCCCCCTATATCGACGTGTTTTCATACACCTTTCATACCTCACGTATATCGCTGTGTTTTCGCACACCTCCCATAGATTCCCCTATATCACTGTGTTTTTCGCGCACCTCTCAGAGCTTCCCCTATATGGCTGTGTTTTCACGCACCTCGCATACCTTGCCCTATATCGATGTGTTTTCGCGCACCTCTCATACCTTCCACTATATCGATGATGTTTTTCACGCACCTCTCGTAGCTTCCCCTGTATCGATGTGTTTTCGCGCACCTCTCATAGCTTCCCCCTATATTGCTGTGTTTTCGCGCATCTCTCATAGCATCTCCTATGTCGTTGTGTTTTCGCTCACACTCATACCTTCACCTATATCACTGTGTTTTCGGGCACCTCTGATACCTTCCCCCTCTATCACCGTGCTTTCACTTACCTCCCATAGCTTGCCCTATATCGCTGTGTTTTCGCACACCTCTCGTAGCTTCCCCTATATCGATGCATTTTTTGTGCACCTCTCATAACTTCCCCTATATCGCTCTGTTTTCTCGCACATACATAACTTCCGCTATATTGTTGTGTTTTCCGCGCACACCTGTCATATCTTCCCCTATAACGCTGTGCTTTTGCTGACCCCTCTTAGCTTTGCCTATATCGCCGTTTTCTCGCGCAGATCTCATACCTTCCCCTTTTTAGCTGAGTTTTCGCTCATCCCTCATACCTCCCCCTATATCGACGTGTTTTCATACACCTTTCATACCTTCACATATATCGCCGTGTTTTCGCACACCTCCCATAGATTCCCCTATATCACTGTGCATTTGCGCACCTCTCATACCTTCCCCTATATCGCTGTGTTTTCACTAACTTCCCATACATTCTTCTATATCGCTGTGTTTTCGCGCACATACCATAGCTTCCCCTATATCGCTGTGTTTTTCACGCACCTCTCAGCACTTCCCCGATATCACTGTGAATTAGTGCTCCTTCCAAGGCCTCCCCTATATCGCTGTGTTTTTGGTCACCTCTCATAGTTTTGCCTATATCACCACTTTTTCGCGCACCTCTCATATTTTTCCCCTATATCGCTGTGTTATCAAGCAGCTCTCATAGCTTCCCCTATATTGCTCTATTTTTACGCACGTCTCATAGCTTCCCCTCTGTCGCTGTGCTCTCCTACGCCTCTCATTAATTCCCCTGTATTGCCCTGTTTTTCATGGACCTCCCATAGCTTCCCACTTTTTACTGTGTTTTTGGGCAGCCTCTCATAGCTTCCCCTATGTCGTTGTGTTTACGTGCACCTCTCATACCTTCCCCTATATTGCTGTGTTTTTGCGCACCTCACATACCTTCCACTATATCGATGCGTTTTCGCGCACCTCTCATACCTTCCCCAATATCGATGTGTTTTAATGCACCTCCCATAGCTTCCCCTTTTTCGCCGTGCTTATGCGCACCTCTCATAGCTTCCCATATATTGCGATGTTTTCGCGAATCTCTCATCGCTTTCCCAAATAGCTGTGTCTTTGCGCACCTCTCATATCTTCCCCTATATAATCATGTTCTGGCGCACCTCTCATACCTTCTCCTATACTGCCGTCTTTTCATGCACCTCCCGTAGCTTCCCCTGTGTTGCTTTGTTTGCTTGCACCTGTCATACCTTCCCCTATATCGCTGTGTTTTCACGCGCCTCCGATAGCTTCCCCTTTTCGCTGTGTTTTCGAGCACCTCTCATAGTTTCACATATATTGCGATGTTTTCGCGCACCTCTCATCGCTTTCCCCAAATCGCTGTGATTTTGCACACCTCTCATATCTTCCCCCATA